>NC_081560.1:171992805-172160267 GCF_022355385.1 Mustela nigripes | reverse complement strand
AAAAAAAAAAAAAAAAAAAAAAAAAAAAAAAAAAAAAAAAGCCCTACCTACAAAAAAGGTTTTTACTAGGAAAATTATTTATGTTTTTTATGGTTCCTGAAGCTCTTTTTAATTACTGCCTACAGAAGATCTGTCATGAATGATAAAGGATCATTCTCCTTATTAACTTAAATTTACTTCCCTTCCACCCAATATATTAACCTTTATTACTATAAGTTATAGCTGTTAGAAACTGGAACTAAAGATTAAAGTTTACTTCCATTTAAGATATAAAAGCAGGCAAGTCACTGCTCTCAATAGAGAGTAGGATGAAGAATAGAGAATATGTCATTTGGTGGGTACATAAAAAATGCATTATATTCCTTTTAGAAGATAATTATCTAGGAGTCATTTGCCTAGTTCAGTTAGAAGTTTCTTTCTGAGGTGTAAAATGAGTAGAAAAAAAAGAAGAAAGAGAGAAAGATGGATTGGCTGACAGATGGACTAATTAAGTAATGAAGAAGCAGAAGAGATGAGAGGATTATAGACCAGGAAGACAGCAGCTCTCTTGAAAGCAGCAGGATGTGAAATGTCTCCTAAAAAAGAAATAATAAAGCAGATGGTTTGAGTTAAATAAATGATGTTTGGTTATTGAAAAGTGCATTCTTCCTAGTTTCTAACACACTTGAATGTCTCTCTATAAGAAAAAAAAAAAAACGGAACAATGCTCATTTTGGATGCTTAATGATAAATATTAGTCTTTTACTGCGTTATGTGTTGTTTAGAGATCTCGAAGTCCTTTCTCAGCTTGCAAGTTCTCCTTTGGGGTGGGTAAAGGCATAACTTTGTCTTATCAGTTGAATAATTAAAGTCAACAGAACTGCCTCTCAAAAAATGATGTAAGGAAAGACACTGCTTGTTGGTAATTTCTCCAGGTCTTCTGTTGGAGGGCTCAGGCTCCTGACTTGTGGTTCCACATCTTGTTCCTTCCATCCTTCTCCATTCTGTGTTAATCAGGATTGTGTTGGTTATTAGTATCAAAAACATAAATCAAACTAATTTAATCTAAACATGTATGTGAGCAAATAAACCCGAGAAGCCCAACTCTTGCCTTCAGGTGTCCTAACAACATCTTTGGGTCTAGGAATGTTTTAATTTTATTAAATTCAATTCTTGTGAGATTTCCAGACTGTAAACCTCCCAGTAGCTCATAAAATCATGAAATTAAGTAACCATGTGAGCCTTGCTTGGGTTATTCTCTGCCAAGCTCTTTCTCTTGCCAGTTACAAACTGATCTCCAGAGCTATAGCCCTAAATTGTCCTTAGAAATTCCAATCCCCCAGAAGGGTTGTCAGTCTCTCGGAAGTATTCTGTTTGGCTCCTTGATGTATATTCTCACTCATTTCCCAGATATAAATGGTGAGCCCCTTTATTGGTTGATATATCTGATTTACACAAAGAAGAGAAGTGAAGTTTTCCATTAGGAAGGAACAGATCAAAAGTATAATACATGTTTTCAGTTCTCACATTTAAGTCTTTAATCCATTTTGAGTTTATTTTTGTGTGTGGTGCTAAAAGATGGTCCAGTTTCATTCTTTGCATGTAGCTGTCCAGTTTTCCTAGCACCATTTATTAAAGAGACTGTCTTTTCCCCATTGTATAATCTTGCCCCTTTTGCGTAGATTTAATATTGATCATATAATGATGGGTTTATTTCTGGGCTCCCTATTCTGTTCCATTTATTTATGTGTCTATTTTTGTGGCAATACCATACTGTTTTGATTACTACAGCTTTGTAGTGTATCTTGAAATCTGGAATTATAATATCTCCAGCTTTGTTCTTCTTTCTCAAGATTGTTTTTGTTATGCAGAGTCTTTGTGGTTCTATAAAAAATTTAGTATTATTTGTTCTGGTTTTGTGAAGAATGCTGTTGGTTTCTGGAAGAAAACTCTGGTAGGAATTTCACTGACATTGACCATAGCAACATTTTTCTAGATATCTTTCCTGAGGTAAGGGAAACAAAAGCAAAAAGAAACTATTGGTACTATACCAAATAAAAAGCTTTTGCACAGCAAAGGAAACCATCAACAAAACAAAAAGACAACCTACTGAATGGGAGAAGTTATTTGCAAATGATATATTTGAAAGAGAGTTAATATACAAATATATAAAGACCTATACAACTGGATACCAAGAAAACAAACAATCCGATTAAAAAAATGGGCAGAAGAACCATACAGACATTTTGCCAAAGAAGACATACAGATGGTCAACAGGTATATGGAAAAATGCTCAACATCACTAGTCCTCAGGGAAATGCAAATCACATCCACAAAAATATATCACCTTATACCTGTTAGAATGGCTAAAATAAAAATTAAAAAAAAAAAAAACAACAACACGCAAGAAATAAGTGTTGGAAGGATGTGGAGATTCCTTTTTCTCTCCATACACTTTTGGTGGGAATGTAAATTAGTACAGCCTCTGTGGAAAGCAATATGGTGATTCCTCAAAAAATTAAAAATAGAAATGCCATATGATTCAAAAATTCCATTATTGGGTATTTACCCAAAGAAAATGAAAATATTTCAAAAATATATATGTACCACTAGTTTATTATAGCATTATTTACAGTAGCCAGGAGATGGAAGCAAACTAGTTTTGATAAACACATGGATAAGAAAGATGTAAAAGAGTTATAGATAAATTTATATATCATATTTATCATATGCATATACTATATATGTGTGATACATATATCACACATATAAAAATGGACTATTACACAGTCATAAAAAGGATCAGATTGCACCATTTGAGAACACAGATGGACCTGGAGGGTATTATGTTAATGAAATAGGTCAGACTGAGAAAGACAAAAATACTATATCAATCTGAAACAACAACAAGAACAAGTGTATAAACAAATAAAAAGCAGAATCAGAGCTATAAATACAGAGAAAAAAACTGATGGCTGCCAGAAGGGAGGGGGTTGAAGGGAGTGGGGGATACAGACTTCCAGTTATGGAATTAATAAATCATGCGAATAAAAAAGACACAGCATAGAAGTAAGTCAATGATGTCGTAACAGTGATGATTGGGACCATGGCTGATACACCTGTGGTGGACATAGCATAATGTATGTACTAGTTGAATTACTATATTGTACACCTGAAACTAATGTAACATTGTGTGTCAATTATACTCAAACGATATTAAAAAGCTTAACAGGTGCCAACTATACATTCTATTCAGTAGAAAGTCTTCACAGATTAGACATCTTGGTTCCCATCCCATCTTCCTAACAACCATGTCTGATACAAGTGCTAAGTGGAGAATTTGCAAAGTGGATGCTTCTGTTTCCTCTATTAACTGCCTGTTCTTATGCTGTTCTCCTGCCCCCAAAGCCCACCCATCCACTGGCCTTTAGTCCTACCCTTTTACTGACTTCCTCTTAAACTCCCATTGCAGTTTACATCACCCAGCTTGGTGCTTAATAGTGAGCCATCCTGTGGTCTTTTCCTCAAATGTGTTAGCTCCAGTTTCCTGGCCAGACTATAAAGTCCCATAAGGAGTGCCCCCAGCTTCACATCCTGCCCATCCCCCACTGACACACGGTGTACACTCAGTACTGGGACTGGATGTTCAGGATTGTACAGAGTCTGTACCTATTGTCTAGTTTAGTCATTTGTAAAATGGAGATAATAATGACACCTACATAGAGCTCTATGAAAGATAAGATGATACCTCTGAGGTGCTCACACATAGCAAGTCTGTAATAACTAATGAACACATGTATGTGCATATACACACACATATGTGTAATTTATATGATACATTTCCTAAAGACAGAGTACATGCCTTATCTTTATGCTTTCTTGTAATGTCAGAGGTAGCATACCGTAGGCATTCAATATGTCTGTGACCATCCAATTTTATTTTATTTTATTTATTTTTTAAAGATTTTATTTATTTATTTGACAGAGAGAGATCACAAGTAGATGGAGAGGCAGGCAGAGAGAGAGAGAGAGGGAAGCAGGCTCCCTGCAGAGCAGAGACCCGATGCGGGACTCGATTCCAGGACCCTGAGATCTTGACCTGAGCCGAAGGCAGCAGCTTAACCCACTGAGCCACCCAGGCGCCCGACTATCCGATTTTAATACTCAGATTCTAGTTTTGGCATCCTTCACATAAAGTCATGTTTATTAAAACAACTGCTGCTGTCAATATACTCCTGTAGAATTTCCTTCCTCAAATGGAGACTGGGTCACAGGGAAACATCTGAAAGCACAAAACACCAACATAAGTAAGAAGCTGAGCACATGGAAATTCTTTTCAGAAGTCCTCCTTGTGCTTCTGGTCTATGAAGTCTTTATAAACTAGCACAAAGAAAGGGTAGGAGCGGGGAAAAGGAGCTGTGGGGTGTCTAGGTTCCCCTGGTAACTCTCTGATGGATAATTCTTTCTCCCTTCTGGATGGTGCTTGGAGAAATGACCACCTTCAGTTTTGTTAAACAAACACAATGAAAGCTAATATGTCTCATTTTGCTTTTAGTTTTCAAACTAAGGACATTGGCACACAGCTAATTAGGCTTTTAGTTATAGATAACTCTGGTTATGAATTTTCATGCTTTTATAAGCCGCTGGGACATTCACAGTCTGGAATTTTCCAAGAATGGATTTAACAAAATAAAAACATTTCTGCAATAGATGAGGAGGACAGAGCCAGTAGCTTCTTAATGAGAAGGATTTTTTAAAACAATGAGCATCTATGGAAATCACTAAGATTGAAAAGTGAAGATTGAAACAAATGTTATTATTCACAGTCTCTGGGTATAATCTCCTTGGATGAGGGTGAGACATCCTGGGTTGGTTTTAATGAGATCTGAAGAGATGTATGAGTCAGAGAATAGAAAATCAAGTCCCTCCAGGATTTCTGGATCTTATGAGAGGCCTCAGAAATGTACAACAATTGATTGCTCCTTGATAAATATCATTGATTGGCTTTGAATCAGACCGAACTGACTTTGACACCTGGTTCTACCATCTCGTAGCTTCTAAGATGCAGTTTTCCCATCTATATAGGTCTGGGTAACAGTGGTGCTCATCATTGACTATCTGAGTCATAAATGAGAAGACATATGAACAACATTCTGCACAATTCTGACAGCGAGTCGGCACTCATTACTGGTGATGATGGCAACCCCAGATACTGCATCTGAATCCTTCTCCTTCTTCGCAACTATAAATCACACCACCCATTTGTTATTTTATCATGTTCTAGTCTACCTTGCACTTACATTTTCATGTATTAATATTACCTTATATTATTATTTACAGATTACTCTTAAATGTTAATTTGTCTGATCCTAAAGCAGTAATAAGGTAAGTAAGGCAAGCCCTATTATTCTTCTGAGATGAAGAAAATAACTAAGACTTAGAGAAGGCAAGTGACTTCTTAATTTTACATATTTAAAGTAGTCAGAGGGGCCACAATGAGAGTTCAGACCATCAACCACAGTGCTTGTCATTTGTCTGTTTTAGAAACAGAACAATCTGTCCATGGTTAATTTTAAGAAGTCAATTGCTAAAAAAAGGTTTGGAAATCATGAGAATGAATTCTATCGAAAGTCTCCTGACGACTAGCACCCACAGCTTCTGCGGCCAAGGCTGGAGAGAGACCTGTGGGTTTTGCTGGAGTTGAAAGTTGCCTTATCCAGTCCTGCAGTTCTGGCCTTAAAATTAACAACATCCCCACACTCCAGTAATGGAGGAAACCAAGAAATTACATAATAATGTACCAGGGGAGAAGAGATTGCTTTCTGATCCTCCAGGCATTTGTTTTATGTACTGACACAAGAACATTTGATTATTCCCTTAGCAGTCTTACGGAGAATGGCTATAAATTCCAATTTGCATCAGGAAATTACCTGGCCGTACTCTAACTGTGGGAACAAGTTTCATGAAATTTTGGCTTGCCTTGCATGTATTTTGTATCACAGAAATGCACCACACCTTTGGTGGTCACTCTTTTGGGTCTTGGTCTCAGGAAGAAACTCAGGTCAAAATTAATGAGTTGCACTCTGTCCTCAAAGTCACAGATTACTCCCAAAACTGTGTGCTGAAATTTCTTGGCAGACATAAACAGCAGTAAATAATTTTTTTTATAAGAGGAAAAATATCCTAGAAGAAAAAATTCCTAAAACTTAGTGGAGGAGTGGCTAAGGGAAAGCATGCAATGGGTCTTCTTACAGTGATAAGCAGGGGTTCCCTTCGGTTGTTATGTCAGAAACGGAGTCATGTTGAGACAGATCTTTGCTTATCAATGCTTTCTAAAATTTGATTATTCAACAATTATTTATTGAGTACTTGCCCTGTGCCTTGTTCTGTGCTAGATACTCTGCACAAATTATCTTGAGATCTTTAGTCACCCTACGTATGATGCAGTTATTTTGGGTGGCTCAGATGTGTTCTTCCACGAGACAATTGCTTTGAGATATCACAACATTTTTCTTCGTTTATTGATTTACTTGTGAACTCTCCAAGTGCGAAATGCAACTCAAAATGCAAAATAATTTGGAATCAGTATAGTATGGCACAAAGAGGACACACAGGGCAGAGTCTGCCTCCAGGTTGCTGACTGTCTTGCTGGTAGATGTCATCACTTACCAATGCTGAGACTGTTGCCTATTTCTACTGCTGAGAGTGTCTACTCATATGCTTCTGTTCTGTCCTTCAATGGTGAACTTACCTTATGGTGTTCTTCATTTAAAGAATTTTTTTTCATACTGTATATAAGAAGATATTCAACTAAATGAAGCATTTGGGACTCTAAACTCATTCATTTGAAAATGTTTTTGCATGATCTGAAACTACTTCACCTTTGACTTGTTTATCTATCCAGGCATTCAACAACAAATCCTGGACACCTACATCTGTGGTATGTGGGGTAAATAAGAGTGATAAGACACTGAGAGAGGGAGTTCTTGACCTTATAGACCTTGCAGTCTACGGGGAAGACCAATAAATCAATAGGCATTAGTCAAACAGTATGCTAAGTACTTGGATGGGCTAAGCATGAGATTCTTTGCAGGACTCGGATGGGGTGCCTCAGGGAGGTCATCCAATAGTTTTCCCAAACACCCTCCTTTGCATATAATATGTTCAGGGAAGCCTGTATCAGACACACTTGGAATGTTAAAATACAGATTCCAAGATCCAAATGAACCTCTGTGGTTAGGGCAGAGTAATTTGCATTCTTTTTTTTTTTTTTTAAAGATTTTATTTATTTATTTGACAGACAGAGATCATAAGTAGGCAGAGAGAGGAGAGGAATCAGGCTCCCTGCTGAGCAGAGAGCCCCATATGGGGTTTGATCCCAGGACCCTGGGATCATGACCTGAGCCAAAGGCAGAGGCTCAACCCACTGAGTCACCCAGGCACCCCCTGGAGTAATCTGCATTTTAACAAAGTACCCCTAGGTGAGTCTTACACCCCTTGAAGTGTGAGAACCACGATTTAGATTGATTGACTAGTTAAATGCTTGTTCCTTCTTCAACATCTGTGTAATAATCAGAAATCTGCATCAGAATATAACAGCAGAGTCTTGTCTTAGAGATAGTCGATTCAAATGTAAATCAACTTTTTTTTTTTTTAAAGTATTGTTAGTCACAAATTGCCTGCAACCCACACCTTAATTGGTCAACAAAGAGAAAGTTGTGTTTTCTGGTGGTTAAAGTCCAGATTCTGGGGCAGGGCTTTTTCTCACCAACTGTGCAGCTTTGTACAAGTTCCCTGTGCCTTAGTTTTGTCATTAGGAAAACACGTCGATAAAAAGATTCCTACCATATAGACTTGATGTGAGGACTACATAAATTTATATGTAAGGGCCTATTCAGCCAGAGCAGCCCCACCCCCGTTGAACTGCCATTTTGTTGTAAAACTTAAATTGACCTTGACCCCCAGGGGGACAAATTGACCTTCCCCCAGGGGAACTTATTTAAAAGCAAGTCTGGGAAACTAGTCCCAGGTAACAAAGTCCAAATACAAGGGTGGGTTGGGCCAGGTGGAGGTATTCAATCAGTGGGGGCGCATACTGTCTCCTAGCTACCAAGGGGTATGGGCCCCACCCTTTGGGCACCTTTTGGGTGCCAATTCTGAACTAGGTGATAGGCTGGTTCAAATGTCTACTAGGGTAAATTGTAATTCAATTGGTCACCTAGCATCACTGGGGAGTTTCCTGTGTGTGTTACAATCTCATTGGCCACCTGTGTGTGGCCAGGCCCAACCACATGGCCTTTGCTCTATAAAACTTAGTCTGGAAAGCAGGGAGAGGTCGTCCTCTCTGTAGGGGCGGCCCCGACCCGTGTGTTTGACGGTGGGTTTGATTCCTGATGCTTGGTGTGAAATAACGCTTTGCTTGACCTTCGCTGTATATCAGTCTTGGTCCTTTAATCACGGACCCATCATTGGGGTACCCAATTTTCGGGGACCCAACAAATATATGTGAAGTATTTGCAAGAGTCCCTGTCCTGCCCTCTCTGTCTGACCAGACTCAGCTGCCTGTCTGGATCAGTTCCTGTGGCTCATTGTCCTCTTGCCTTTTCGAGGGAGACATGGTAAGTTGTGCATTTTTGTCCTGAAGAGGTGCATGGGAGGGAAGGAACTGATCTTTGTTTAAGGAAGTCCCCTGTGAGCGGTTTATTTTCTGGAGTGTTGTCTCATGGTGGCTTTACACAGTGTAGTAGGCAGAATAATGGCCACCTAAGCTGACCATCCCCTAATCACTATGCTACCTTACATGACAAAAAGGAATTTTTCAGATGTGATTAAGTTAACCTTGAGATGGGAAGAGTATCCTGGAACATCAGGTGGCCCCAATATAATCACATTGAGTCCTTAAAGGTGGAGAACCTTTCCCAGCTGAATCACGTGGAGATGCAGTTTCTGGCTGTGAAGATGGAGAAAGGAGCTGGGACCCACAGAGCAGACAGCTAACCAAAGCTGGAAAAGGCAAGGGAATGGATCCTCCCCTAGAATCTCCAAAAGGGAACGAATTCCTGCGAACACACTGATTTTAGATCAGTGAGATCTCTGTCAGAATTCTGACTTACAGAACTGTAAAGATAATAAATGTGCACTGTTTAAGCCACTGAGTCAGTGCTAAGCTGTTACAGTAGTAATGGAAAACTAATCACACAACCTTTGGAGCCATCTGTTTTTTTGCTTTGGAATAGTATGTATCTGACCTTTCATTTTAACCTTTTGTACCCAGAAAATAATTCCCTCTGTAGTGGTACACCCCCTTGTCCCTTAAAATGAAATCATTGGAAGTGAGGATTTGCCTTGAATATAATAATCTGAAGGCTAATATTTAATTTCAGCAGATGATCCATTCCCCAGTGTGCTATGTGTAAGTCAGAATTTCTCCTATTCTTCTTCGTATCACGTCCCGCCTTCCTAGTAGTTACATTTACTTCTCTTCCCTTATCCTTCAAAGACTGTATCTATGGGAAGTTCGTCAGGTGATTTCTTGCAGAGTTCTATTCTTGTTGAACTCCCATTTCATAGATTCTTCTGATAATGTGCCTGGAAATACGGCCCGGATAATTGGCAATCATATCATATGCCCCGCCACTCTAAAACCCCATAAAATTAGAGTGCAGCTAAATGAACCTAAAAGAAATAATGCATGTGGAATATTGAAAGACCCTGACCAAGAGATTTTTGCATGTATTTTAAAAATATGCTGTTACATTTAAACTTGGGTTGCTTAGTGAAGATAATTTCTAAAGCTATGATTAAAAATATATTTAAATTAAAATGTAGTTAAAAGGTAGAACAGAGCCACTTATAAAATCTCATCTACTCGAAAACACCCGTGGAAGTAAATGTCTTCTGCACACTTAGATATGGTTTATGGCATCGAGACTGTGCGGGAGGAACAATAACAAAGTTTGCAGCTCACTGAGAACACCCAAATTGATTTAAGCTTCTTTTCATTGGAGCATACATTTATGACAGACGCCATCAGCAAGAGCTTAATTTTCTAACTTATTTAAACATTCACAAAGCTGTTTGACTTCTCTTCCAAGGAAACTTCCTGGTGGTTTGTATTGGCTGCAAGATTATTTTCCTTTGGGAGAGTCTGAAGCGGCTGGAACTTCTTTATCCTGGAGTTGAAATACCCGAGGATCATCCCACGTGAAAGTAAGTTTCCAAGGTGATGTCATCAGAAATGACGAGATCTTTAAAAGGGTTCCGTGCGTTCTCTACTTTGTGCCTTGGTGCTATTCTCATTATTGGTGGGTATTAATTTCAGGCCATCCTTGGTGGGAGGCTGAGATGTGTCAAAGTTTGCTCAGAAGGCAGGACAGGGTATCTCTGTGCCATCTATATAGGGAGCAGTTGGAGGCAGTAAGACTCCTTCACCTGCGGCTCCTGCGCAGCTCAGTCAGGCATCTGCCTTTGGCTCCGTCTGTGATCCTGGGTGTGTGGGGATCCCTTGCTCCCTGCTCAGTGGGGAGTCTGCGTCTTCCTCTGCTGCTTCTCCTCTCTCTCACTCTCTTTAAAACAAAACAAAAAACCCCGCTTCACCTGGAGAAGAAAGTTGGGGGTGGTGGTGAGGTGGGGTGGGGTGTGACGACCAGATTCAAATATCTGAAAGGACAGCCTATGGAGAGAGAATTTTGACTTACGTCCATCTTTCTGAAAGGGATAGAGATAGGGCCAATGGATGAGCGTTACTGAGGTTGATCTAAGTTTTTTTTATAAAGAAGAGAGTTCCTGGGATTGGAACCTAATGAAGACGGAGATGATGAGCTCTGTCCCTAGCGTTGCTCATAGTCCAGAAACGTTTAACTCTATTAGGATCTTTGAGCTATTTATTCCCTATCGCACTCTCTCTGCTGCTGAGAAGTTCAGGTCTCTGTCCCCGGAACCTGATGCCCAAAGGTTAGATAGATGGGACCGTTAAGTGGCTCTTAGCCAGAAATGGCTACTCTGTGCCGCCATGTCTCCGCCTGCCCAGGGCAGATACTCTAAATGATCACAGGACCCCTTTTCGCGGCCTAACGATAACCTCAGATTCCTTCTCAACACAATATGCTGCTGTTGTTGGAAATGGTGTGCAGGTGAAGTCCATTTGTCCTCTCCGCTTAAGGGCAAACCTGGTGTGCTCTCTTATTATCTTCTCGGTTCTCTACATAGCCATCTATATTCCTTTTTGTGATGCTTGGGTTGGGATTCTGCAGATCCTGTGCTTTTCAAACTGGGTTACTAATACTCTAGAGGGACAGTGAGAGACTGGAAGAGGAAGAGACTTTCTCTTCCCATTTTCCATGGCTTCCTGCTTCCTTTCTGTAGTGACAGCCGATTCAGTCTGCAGTTTTTCTAACGATCAGAAACCGCCTCATGGTATGTTCCTCAGAGATCATAGCATCTTCCAGCCAGTGTGCCCCTCGGAGGTCTGAATTTCAACTGCAAGGGGCCACTCTTCCAGCTTCTAAGTATTATTGCAACTTTTTTCCTTTTATTCCCCATCCCTAGGGGTAGTGGTTCTTCTACAACTGCCGCTTCTGTGATGCTAGTCTCTTTTTGGCTTTCTGGTTACCTTCAGTGTTTTCCCTAATTAGGAAGTTTTTCATTTTTTTTGTTCAAATAAGTGGTATGGGTGTTGGCCTCTTGATTCTTTCTCCACATCTCCCATCAGCACTAACATCTGTCTTCCTTACATCCTCTTTTCCCCTTCTCCATCTGGTGATCCTGCGATTAGCTAATCCCTGCCTCCACGTTAGCTGATAAACAAGATTTAGCACGAGCTGCCACAGCTGGTTGCAGCCGTTGTGCACTGAAAAACTCTAGAGGGCGCCATTCGCATTCCAATCAACATTTATCTATACATTCAGGACCATTTTCCAGCAGCTAAGGAACAGAAGGCATTTTAAAATTTACACTGAGCTGGTGATGTTTTATCCTGTAACTGATTAAGGGCTAATTGTGTTTGACTTGATTCTAGACAGAGCTGTAAGGGACTTTCCCGTCGTCTAATCCTGTGCCTTCATTTTCAAGAGTAAGAATTTTAAGTCTCAAATGATGGCGCTATCACCAGGTTTCCTGGTGACTTAGAGCTGAAATGAGAACTCAAGATGTTATACTCAGACAGCATAACCACAAGAGAAAGAACACAAATTCACACTTTAAGGCGAAAGGCCAGATTCAAACATCATTATAAAATATGAAACGACTGGAATAGAATGCAACTTCTTTAAGGAATCCACAAGAACTCATGATTTGACAGCTGTAAAAGAAAAGGAAAGAATGTTACCTGATATCTTTTCCACATATTTTTAAAAACAATCATAAAATGAAAATTATTTATTTGGACTATAAGTAACATATTGCAAACAATGTATTCTATCAGTTTCCTTCTTTGACCTGGCTGCAAGCTAGAAAAATCAGCTTTGATTTCTCCCTTCTCTGTCAAAAATGTTAAGTTGGTTAAAAAAAAAAAAAAAAGTCCTCCAAAACTAAATTAATAGCTTATTAAAAAATGAGCCAAATGTTTTCTTCTGTTATTTTCTAGCTAGGCAGCAGCTGTCTTACTTTAAAATCGATCTTAACCTTATTTTATTCTGTGTACTTCTTGTTTCAAAACAAAACAGATTTTATTTTATGCAAACCACTAAACAGTTATTACTAACATAAGACCATTTCTGAAATCTTCCTTTTTTTTTTTTTTTAAATTAGTGTTACTAAAACTACAGTCTTACATTCAGTTTAAGATTATTGTCCACATGGAAATCTTTAGATAATCCATCCAATTCTGGAACACCAGGTTAGAGGGGGGATTCTTTTGCCAAATAATTTTGTAAAATAAGTATTATGAAAAGTGACCGGAAAGGAGGGACATGTTATTTCAAATCCTCCTAATGAATAGATAATCATGGCTTTTCTTGAAGGACTTCTTGGTAATTTTTGCGGGGGAGGTATACGCAAACTTTAAAATGGAGCAAAATGTGGGAATGTCTTCATACCATAGATCATATTTGTTTTTAAATAAAATTGCAAGTTACTGAAATTTTGCCTGCCCAGTGAACTTCTAGGACCTTTAAAGTGTTTCACATACCATACAGCAATAGGTCAATATACTGCATTTGTCATTCAATCAAGTTTCATCAAATACTTATCAAGTTCACACTATTTGCTGGGCATTGTGTTTCCTGTCGTTTACTTCCACAGTCACGTTTATTCTTACAAGATTCCATTTTAAACCAAATGAATTCCCTCCCTTCCCCAACCTGCTCAAGCCTGAAACTGAATGGAAAATACTGACTGTGGATACTAAGGAAAATGTAGTCTGTCCTTAACATTAACAAGCAAACGCGTATTCTATAGCCAAATAAGTTGAGTGACCTGAACCTGTTGGAGCTGAATTTATCCAGTTTGTTTCTGAATATGTTTTCTGCTGGCTGCAATAAGCTTATCATAACACAGTAGTTTTCATGCATTGCTGTTTGACGTTTATTTTCTCAAAATTGTCAAAATTTATTGTCTCAAATGGTGCTTTGTGAAAGTCAACATATAGGATCCAGGATTTGCCTTTATTTGGAGCTCATCTTTCATTCTCCATGGCCCCGGAGCTTTTGGGCTGAATAATACTATTAGTTTCCTGGTGCTGTATGTGAGAGAGAGAGAGAGAGAGAGAGAGAGAGTGTGTGTGTGTGTGTGTAGTAGCAGCATACGGTAATTAGCATCAGGGGGTGTGGAATTAAGCAGCTCTGTGTTTGAATCTGTCACTTCCAGTGATGTGAGGCAAGTTACTGAATCTCTCTGGGCTTTACTTTTCACAGAATGGGACTAAAAGAAGCTGCTTTATAGGGTTATTGTGAGGATTAAAAATAATACATTTAAAGGACCTCTAAAAAAAAAAATCGTTCCTCAGTAAATAAGAGGTATTTTTATCCTTTAATTAGAATTGTTCTCCAACATCAGCTTTTTGGCAGGATTTTTTTTTTTTTTGTTTTATCTTTTCATCTGGGAGAGAGTGGGAGAGGGGTTCTTATGAACACATGGTCACGGATCATGGTGAATATATGTTGGTTTGAATCTCTTGGCTGAATTTCTGTGTAAGGAAGCTTCAGTAGTCCCCATCTCACAGATGATTCCAATTTGTTTTCAACTTGCTGGTAAATATAGAAAATGTGTTCCCACTCAGGATTACGCCTTTACAGAACACTCTCAGATCCAAAGTCCCATACCGATTATTTCATTTTTCATCACTTTTCCTAGGGAGAAGATATTTCAACCATTTAAATAATGCCCATATGATTTCAGCATTTAGACTTCATTTTTCATAATTCATCAATGACAGAGTAAGAGTCTTAAATGTTAACATTTAGTAACCAGGCTAGTAAAACCATAAAACCAGCTGGCTGACTTAATTTTAAAAAGCTACAGGTTATAAGCGTGTATTCTATGATATTAAAATATTGACATTCTTAAAATTCTTAAGATAAAATATTGTACAATATAAGATTTGAAGCCATATTAATCTATCTTCATTAAATAAGATGGAGACATTTTGTAATAAACTTTTTTTTTTTTTTTTTTTTTTCCCCCCGAGAGAGTGTATATGCAGGCCTAGGGGCTTGGGTAGAGAGAATCTTAAGCAGGTTCCACACCCAAAGTGGGGCTCAATCTCACAACCCTGAGATCATGACCTGAGCTGAAAACAAGAGTCAGATGCTTTGTTAACCAAGGAGTCACCCAGGTGCTCCACGTTGTTTTCAAAACCCAAGTCTGACCCGCCCTCATCTCCTCTCTGATGCAATAAAGCTGTGGGCAAGACCAGCGATGCAGCCAATGGGACACCTAGACCCCTGTGGAGAGTAGACTATTCCTCATTCCACTGTTTTGCCTTTGATCTGGCCGAATTGTTAGAAAAAAAAAATCATCATTTAAATTGTATAATTTTATTAAAGAAAATGGTCTTTTACCTTGAAAAGTTATCAATCTAATGATCCTGACTGTGTATCCCAAGAGGTGCCCCATGGCTTCTAGGGGATTCAGAGAAAGAGACCAGATGGATAATGGGGACAGGGAAGTGACACAAATGGAGAAATTAAAACACACACATTCTCCCACAAGCTGAACATCTGCTCATTGTAACACATGATAAACTGATGTGTCGTTCTTAAAGACAGATTTCTTACACAGCAGCCCATGTCATGGTGCCATTTTTGAACTTATTTGGAGGAAGATAACGTTTATAGTTTTTTGTTTGTTTGTTTTATAAAGATCTAAGGCACATTGCAGAACTGTATTTAGGTTTGTGCTAAGAAGGAAAACAGCTATTACCTTCCAGCCAATCACTGAGAATCATGAACATAAGCTTCAGGGAATGACTTTTAAACAGAAAAGTAAATAAACCAGAACTCAAGCCATCATTTAAATGCGGCTAATATTTAATGTATTCTTTCGATCCTGGTGTCTAGTGAAGGGGTCAAGAATGAGAAGCCATGCTTTTTAGCTTGTCTGTTATTCCCACAGTCCATACAGAAAGTTATCTACAGGAAGGGTTTTGCCTGACTCAAATGTGGGCCCCAGTGTCACTGACCTTGGTCCAAATAGCTTTTATTTTAAAATAGGACAGGAGCACTGGACTGAAAGTATCAACACCTATTAATTCCCAGGCTCATACTCTTCTCAACACTTACATCCCAAACAGTACAGGGGAGTAGTTAACACCTTGAGCTTTGAGGACAGAGGACATAGTTGCCAAGGCCATCTCTGCCCCAGACTGGTGGTGTGACCTTGAACAAAAAACTTAATCCTTTCTGTCCTCAGTCCCTTCATCTATCAAATGTGAATACAAACAGGAGCTACTCTGCAGGGCAGTTGTGAAACCGTATCTACAGGGCACGGAATGTGCTCATGAAGATGGGGCTGACAAATATTTCTTATTACTAGTGCCAGACCTCATTTCAAAGCCATGTGGGTGGCTTTCTGGGGTTAGCTGGACTACTAGAAACTTCGAAAGCTTAATGGAGGTCGTGATGCTTTGTATAGAAGTGTGGAGCCAGTCTGCCTAGGTGTGTCCTTCTCTGCCACTTAGCGAGCTGTGTGACTTTACGCAAGTCACTTAGTTTTTCTGTGCTCTAGTTTTTACAACCTTAAAACGTGAAATATAATCCTCTGTCCCTTAGAGGACTGGACTCAGTGAGTTTAATTTGTAAAGTGTTTAGTATACTATCTGACACGCATTAGGTCTTATAGGAGTATAGTTTTATTGCTATATTTGTTCATTTATTTATTTATTATGGAAGCCAGGCCACTGGTCTATTCAGTTGAACTACGGAAAGGATATTCTGAAAGTAGCTTCTGCAAGAAAGAGGAAAGGAAGAAACCTTTCACGACTGCACAGTCCCTCTTTGTCTCATCCTCTTCAGGCTCTGTGAGGATTCACATCAGTGTCGGGGAGCCTAACTCAGAGACCTCTTTCCTGGGAAGTTTCCTTCTCTATGCTTCTGGGAGCTCTTAGCACTTGATGACTTCTGAGACTGTAGGGTCACCGTACATGCTGATCTTTACATCTTCCCCTCAGTCCATCAGTCTTAGATAAGACAATTGCCCATTTGCTGACAACCTGTCCCTGCACTGGAGCAAAGTGAAAACACTTTTAAGAGCAAGAGAATGCAAGACCTCATCAAATGGCTCATTTTAAGAGATGAGGAAATGCCAGAGTTTGCAACTCAGAACTTAATGTAGAGAAGCCAGGGACTTTGAGCTTCTGTAAATTAAGTGGGGAACCTAGAAGGTACCTGGTCTTGGGTCAAGCCACTCTAGTACTAGTTCCTGGTTCTTCTCCTTTTCCCTTTAGTTTTGCTGAAAATTCATTACCCCTTGGTTTTTTAATTTTTTTTTAAATTTTTTAATTTAATTTTTTAAATTTTGGTTGGAGTAGGATAGAGTTAAGAGTCTATTACCTGGTCTTCCTCACTATCTGGAGTATTTCTGCTACAGTTGTTAAGTCCTGTGCCTGACCCTCTGCTCTTTCTGTCCTCTGGTTGTAGGAGGCGATGAGTTATTTATGTGATGCAAAAGAAGGTCCTCTGGTTTTCACATTTCTGCCATTGTCTTATGTGGTTTCTTTCTCAAGTATATTCATGGTACCCATCAACAGATCTCAGATCAGAAGTCCTTCTAATTACTGTTTCTCATGAAACTTTTCATGTACATGAGATCCTGCACCCACCAGTGCGTTCCCATCATGCATGATCCCCTGAGCGAGCTGAAGAACTGCTGCACCTATATGTTGGGGGCTCTCCTTGTTCCACCCACCACCAGTGAGGGGGTCTCACTGCTACCCTGCTGCTAGTAACCCAGTGCCAACATTTCATTTTAGAATCTGCTTCCTTGGATCACCTTTGGTTTTAACTGTTGTAAGTTGAGTAACCCAGCATAGAGATGTTAGAAATCTCAGATTTGCATGCAAGCATTATGGGGGAATACCTTCAGAAACAACATGTGGGGGAGGTGAGGGAAGCAAGATTGGACAGACGAAGACGTTGAAATGTATAATGCAATTATAATGGAGTCCTTAGATGATTCTAGAAGCATCTCTGAAAATGAGTTGTCCTTTCAGAGAGGTCCTTCTTTGAGGCAAGAAGACTGACCTTTGTATCCCCACATTAAGCATTCATCAGGTGAGGGTTGTCCTGGGGAGGGAATGTGACCTTGATAAGCCAGCTCACTTTGGCCAAGGTCAGTTACTGGAGAGCCATCAGTCACCAGCACCAAGTCCCAGCAACTGGGGCCATGAGCATCTCAGGCCTGAAGGAGGGGCATTGTAGTTGCAAGTAAAATAACTTGAGTGAAGTGCTTGGTGGAGTTCCTGATGCTACTAAATTCTCAAGGAATTATGATGATTGCTATCCTCCTTTTGAAGATCTGATCAAGGCTGATCCTATGGAATTTTCCAGGTGGTTGGATGAATAATATGTAGCTGGTGAATGGTATGGATTGGGGTTCTGGGTAAAAGGTCAGTGAGCACAGAGTTTCTGCAGGAACTGGGCTGAAATAATTGCATCTGTGTCTGGCCTACCTTCTTTGCTTTTGTTGTTATGGACAAGTATTCCACAGGACTCTTGGCTCTCTCCCTCCTCCACTGCACAGTGTGTCTTTCTTTTTCCTCCAAGAATTTGACTCTCTGAGGGCTTGAAATAGCTCCTATCCAAATGCTGAAGAAACCTGTGCCTTTCAGGAGAAATTTCAGTGATGTGACAGAAGTTAATTTACTAAATACATTTTCCCCAAGTTTGGAATTATACGAAAAAACTAGGGCTTTTTTCACTTGTGGACAGATTGTTAATATGGTATCTGAGCTAAAATCAGTCATCTGCATAGTTAATGATGGTAAGTCATGGTCCTCATTCATGGGGCGGGGCGACATCAACAGTGCATTAGATCAGAACAAGCCTGAGCATAAGCAGATGTCATCTTTGTCCCCACAATACAAAATATTCCCAATGTAGAACCAACAAGCTCTACTTAAAAACAAGATTTTAAAGTTATTCTGATAGTTTGGCAAAGCCTTTCATTCCCAGGTAGACCAGGGCAATTGTGGTGTTCTCAAGTTTTATAAAATACGACTTCTTTGCAAAGAACTCCTAGAACAAAGTTCTGAAGATTCTGATACTAGGATTTTATATTTGGTCTTTTCAAGAGGGAGGGCTGCTGGGCTCTTCAGTGAATTAGCCCAACTAAACCCCTTTGCTGATTTTCCAGTCTCTGCCCCATAAAAGTAAGTTTGAATCAACTCAGTGACATTTTTACATGGAGCCTGAGAAATATGATATTGCAAAAGCCAAGATCTGGAAACCCCACAGGCCTTTCTCTGTGAACAATATTGAAGTGAACAAGAGCTTTTGGAGTGAAACAGATTGAATGTTCTTTCATTTTGGATGCACAGGAAGATTTACAGGCCCATGTCTGAGCTTCTCCATGGACACATTATGATTTAATGTCTTATATTTTGCTTTTCTCCAATAGACTTATTTGAACTTTTCATGGGAGTGAGTAAAGATAACACATTGACTGATGGAATTTTGAGGGGATGGAAGCCAATGAGATGTGGCCTTGGAACTGTAGAGCATTATAAATGCCAGTTGTTCTTAAGATGAGGACTGGTGGTGGCCTTAGGGAGGTTATAATTAAGCAGATAACAACAGATCTATATCCCAACAGGACAAATACGTACATACGTAAAATGATAAAAATAATACAAGACCCTTTAAGATGCACCTGAAGAAAGGTTCCATTATTTATTCTCAGAGAAATGAGACAGGCACAGTTTCTACGAGGTTGGTGCATTCAGGGAGTCTACACACAAGTGTACCTTGGAAAACAGGTAGGATTGAAACTGACAGACAGGAGGCTGCCGGCTTTTGTCCTGGAGCTCCTGGGTGCTGCAGTGTGATCTGAATTCACAGCGTACCTGGTTTACAGTCTCGAAAGGTGTCCTGACTAATTGATGCAGAATGATGGGGAGAGAAGCCCTGGTGGAAGTGCAAAATGAAAACAGGCTCCTTGCAGAAAATTCTAGCTGCTCTATAGCATTAAGAAAGCTGTGGTGCCATTGAGACGTTTTGGGTGAGGATGTGGGGGTGAGAGGAGATGGGGCTGGAGAAACGGAAACATGAGATGGAAGCGGATGGCTGACCCATCCAGGCAGTCTTGACTCAGAGTTCCCTGTCCTACCTACAGTTCCGCTTACAAGGCAGTATCTGACATTCCTGCTTTGGCTCAGCACGGTGGGCTACCGTGATTCCGCTGTCCCTGTCTGTCTCAGGACTGCTTCTGCTCGGCCTCCATAGTGATGGATTTGCTCAGCTGTTCAGCCTGGCGTTTACATGCAAACTGTAAGCCTCAGATGACTTAGCTGAACTGTCATTGTTGACGTGAGTTTCCCTTTCACCAAGTGTAATAAAAATAAATTAGGGGCTAGAACCAGGTCCTGTGAATAGGAACTGAGTGAGATTTTTGTTAGGTGGTTATAAAAAAAAATGTGGACTTTCTCTTCATCTCCTTCTGCAACAACTGACTGATTCATATTATGATTGCATCCAAACCCCTCTACTTTACCATTCTCCAATTACAGACATGAAAATGCTTTTCTATTGCTAGTTTATTGGTGTGACATTGCAATCTTTCATTTAGAAAACTCAGTCTGTATACCTAACAAGTATATCCAAAACTCCTGGGATTTTTCTTTCACTAATAGTAATGTTCTTCCCTGCAGAGGCCTTGGCCTTGGCAATCACCTGTCCAGAGACCTGAATAAATGAATAAATATGTACTTTAAAGAGAAAGCAATGTCTTGAAGAAAAACTGTAAACTAAATCAGTATTTGGGAATAGTTAGGATCATACATCATAGATTTGTATATTTTTCTTCTTGACTGAATTCAGTAAAATTGGCACAAAATAAATTCACCAAAAAATGAAGCTCTAAACTCCAGGCAAGTGGGCTTCTCGGGGACTGAGAGCCCAGAATGTGCACAGGTTGTACTTCTGAGAATCTTCGAGAGTAGCCATTCTCCTTGTACATTGCTTTGCAAGAGACGAAGATGTTATCTGTGCATGTCCTAGCTAGAGACGGAGATTGGTGTGATGAAGTTTCCTGGGTGGCCTTTGTTAAGGCAAGGAATTGAATCCCAGAATTCCTCATCGGTGTCTAGAAAGCCACGCTTACAACCAAGCTTCTAACTCAAGGTGTCTGAAAGGACAAATGTAAACAAGATCTTAGCAAGAGCTTTTGACCATCGACACCTAGACAGATGGCTCTGAACATGCATCCCTCCTTAAAAAACCACAAGAATGGAAAAAAACAAGCCACAGACTGAGAGAAAATGTTTACCAAGGACGCAGCTGATAAAGGACTGTTATTTAAAATATAAAGAACCCTTAAAATATAAAGAACCCTTAAAACTCAACAATAAGAAAGCAAACAACCTCTTAAAAAATGGGCCAGACCTTACCAGATGCCTTACCAGAGAAGATGTCCAGATGGCAAATAAGCATATGAAAAGGTGCTGTACATCCTGTGCCATCAAGAAATTGCAGATTACGTACCGGTTAGGATGGCCGGAATCTGGAACACCGGCGACAGCAGTTACTGGGGAGGATGTGGGGCAACAGGAAATCTTCTCCTGGCTGGTGGGAGTGTGAAATGTGGCAGCCGCTTTGGAAGATGGTTTGGTGATTTCTTACAAAACTAAACCCATTCTTGCCAGAGGATCCAGTAATCCTGTTCCTTAGTATTTACCCAAAGGAGCTGAAAAGTTACATCTATACAAAAACCTGCGCAAGATGTTTATAAAGGCTTAATTATAATTGCCCAAACATGGAAGTAACCAAGATGTCGGTTGCTGAATGGATAGATAAACCACAATACATCTAGATGATGGAGTATTATTCAGTGTTAAAAAGAAATAAACTACCAAGCCATAAAAAGACATGGAGGAGCCTTACTGCATATTATTAAATGAAAGAAGCCAATCTGAAAAGGCTACCGATTATATGACTTCAACTATAGGACGTTCTGAAAAAGGTACAACTATGGAAACCAAAAATATTTGTGGTTGCCAGGAATTCAGGGAGATGGGGAGGGATGATTAGATGAAGCACAGAGGACTTTTAGGACAGTGAAAATAGGCTGTATAATGCCATAATATTGGATACAGATCATTCTACATTTGTCCAAACCCATAAAATGTACAACAGCAGTGATGAACGATAATAGAAACTGTAGATTTGGGGGGATTAAGAGTTCTCAGTATAGGTTCATCAGTAAGTAACGAGTGTACCGTTCTGGTGGGGGATTTTGAAAATGGGGAAGGCCATGTACGTATGTGGTGGGGGGGGCAGGCGGCAAGTGGTACATGGCAGATCTCCATACCTTTCTCTCAATTTTGCTGTGAACCTAAAACTGCTATTTAAAAAAAAAAAAGTCTTAGTAACAAACAAACAAAAACCACATATGAAATCCCATGGCTTGTGGTGGTCCAAAGCCCTCCTCAAAATATCTGTAAATACCTAGGGGACTGATTTCTGTGGCCTCTGCTGCCTCTTGGGCTCTAGGCACATCCAGACTTAAAATTCAGTCCCTTCATCGGTTTCTCATCAACATCCCCCCCACACTCCCAATTCACATGAGCACACATGACTTCTTAGAGCGGGTGTCGCATCGCACATCACAGAGCAAACAAAGGGTCTATTTCTCCTTTCCAAAGACCTTTTTGACAAGTCATCATATAAGACACAGCCCCAAATCCTTTTTCCTTTCGTATCTCTCCAATTCCTTCCTTTTCTTGTTCATTATTTCCTGCTTGGAACCATGAATTCTTCTGTGTCCAAAAGAGAGGCCAATGGTCCTTTTTTCTGAAATCCTCTGTGCAGCCTGATTCCCAGGTCTTTGGATCCCATCTTGCACTGAACACTTGTATTTCCTTCCCTAAATGGAATCCTGGTGTGTGTTGTTAGGCTAAAACAGGGTCCCTGTGTTTTCACACCAGCACTGCTGCTGGGGTGGTGGGGGTGGGGTGAGGTGAGGGGGCAGTGGTTAGGATCTGCCTTATAGTGACTGTGAGAATCCCAAACTGAATTGGCCACCTTGCTTCACCCTGGATGGAAGGAAGGACACACTATGGCAGAGGCACGGTTCAGTCTCTGGTGGTTGCACTGGCTCATCGGCTCCCAGCAGAGACTTGATCTTAGTCCAGATGAATCCTTTCCAGTCACACAAGTCAGCGGCAGCACGGCCCTTCCATTCAAAGAGCTGGCAGCATCATTTGGGGTAAAGGGCCCCATCCCGCAGTAACTGGCTGCTTGTCTTCTAACACTGGGGATGATGAGGGTGTGCGAAACCAGGGCACACGCAGACAGAGGACAGAGATTTCCTGGAGCAGATGCAAATAACGGAAAGTTTTATCCGAACTGCCGAAATCCAGGCATTTGAGCACTCAACCCCCCTACCAAGATCTGAAGTAAAAATCCTGCCTGTCACTCCCCTTAGCAGGGGACCCGAGATAAATGACTTCTCAGTTGTTTGTGCAATGAAGCCGGTTACCTGTTCCATGTTCATGGAAGGTACTGAACACTCCTTAGCCTAAAGGCTTAATAAATGGCAGCAGTTAATTTAATAATTAGACCATTCACGCTGAAGAGGCACCAGCGCCAAGTTGAACCCCTGAGTCTGCTGAAGCATTGTTCGTGGACATTGCTTTCGTGTAGCCTTACCCCTCATGCATAGCCACACATACTGGAGCTTCTTTACAGGCAGATTGAACTCTGGTCCAGCACCCTGACACTTCCATCCAATTACACGAGTCCTATTTCCTGCTTTCGCCTTTGAAACCTATTGAGAGCAAAACGGCACAGGCTCAAGTTTTCTATTCTTGATTTGATCATTGGCAGCCAATGTCCTTTTCTTTCCTTTTGATTTTGTTTACAATCACTATCTTCTTCCTTCTGGACTCTTCACCAGGTGGTCAGCATGAAGCTCTCTGAGAGGAGGGCATAGCAATCATGATAACAGCCTGTCCCAGCTGGGTGTCCTAGACTGAGAGTGTTGGTGCAGGAGACTCTCCATCGAGGGCAGACTGCCAACCATCCCCAGAAATCACAGAGCAATTTCTACATACCAATATGCTGGTGTCCAAACCACATTCTCCAGAATGCCTCTGATTTTTAGGAATGACTCCACCCCCCCCTTCTTTTCCCCCACACCGTATGTTTTAATGCCTGGTGCAGAAAATACTGTCACCAACTTTACCCAACACCTAGTCCTATCAACACTGTCCTGGAGAAGCTGGAGTCCCCGAAAACATTAGCTGACAGTCCCTATGCAGCTCTGTCTCTGTGCCCTGCAGGAAACCAGGGAGCTCAGACCTAACTGGAGAAACATTCATCACAGACACTTTGGCTCTTTGCCCACACTCATATCCTGAGTGTAAAAGGCTCACTCGCAGGAAATTTTCTGCCCTAAATATCAAGACTCTGGCATTGAGAAAATAGTTCATCAGGTGACACAAAATTTCTTCTCTCTATGGAGGAATTTGCTGTTCATTCCTCAAAATAAATTTTTCTTATATTTATTAAAGATTATGGTAACATGAAATATAAATATTTGCTTATATAGCCATACGACATAAACATAATATAAAGATAATGGGCTTAGTACCTTATGTGCCAGACTCCTCAGTAAGTGCTTTGCAGGAAGTGTTTCATTTATTATCACAATCCTATGAAATAAAGACTCCTATTAACCCAAAGTTTCAGATGTAGAAGCTGATTCCTGAATAGTTTAGATTAATTGTCCAAGACCAGGCAGTTTACCTGACCTGGGATTTGAACTTCGATCTGTCTGAGGCCAGAGTCCGAGCCCTTAGTAGGGCATAAAATTCAGCTTACTTTGGATTTTTCAGGGATAGGGATTTTGAATAAAGGAAACCTCTGGACAGGTCGTGAAGGATGCAACTGTTGAGGGAAGCAGGGAGGGGGTGGAACATGTGGGGGATAAAACGTGGTGTTTGGAAAGGAGATAGCACCATTTTCTCTAAAAATCCTAGTCAGTGTGTGGCATCCTTAAAGGTAGGACAGACTCTTAACACTCAGCTGAGAAGAGCAGACAGCCAATAAATACACACTCTTCGATGAATGATTCAGCCTGTCCCCTCAATCCTGCTAACCCACCCCACTCTAACAGGGGAAGCCTGTGAGAGTACGCCCCCATCCATCTGTTTCTTTGAGCATGAAGGCCACTCATATCTGGGGAGTGAAGATTTTCAAACTTTAAACATACACGCAAGGACGTATACACATGTACATTTGCACATGAGAACAAGAAAACTAGGGGAATTGGAATAAGGTCAGTTAATAAATAATTGAATGAGATGTCAATATCCTGGCTATGATAGTATGCTACAGTGTTGTACAATGTTACCATTGGGGAAATTCTGCAAAGTATCTAAGAATCTTAGTATTGTTACTCCCAGCACATGTGAACCTACAATTATTTTAAAGATTTTTTCCATTCAAAAAACTTTAATGACCATTCTGGAAGTTCTCTTGGATCTCTCTCTCTCAGCTTTATGGTACTGCAAGTTGCAGTCTGACTGCAGTGTGATGAACCTTTTTCATCAGCAATCTGGATGGTGTGATAATCTGCAGTGTGATGAACCTTTTTCATCAGCAATCTGGATGGTGGCTTGCCCTACACATTTGTCGCTGGGGAGCACACAGGTTTCTAAGCCTGGCTTCACCCATCTGAGAAAGAGAACTTCCCTGCCATTAACAGCCCCAGACCAGCAGTCACTTTCCTGGTGCCACCGCCCCACCCCCCAGGGCCAACAATCTTCCCTCCTAGGGTTTCATTCAAGGCATACACGTTGTACCTGCGTGTGCTTTTAGTTTTCTGGCTGTAGCAAGATGCTGTACTCATCAAATAATGTATTTACTTATTATAAGGAACACAGCTGTGAAATGCACAAATAGTTGAGTTGCAGGTTTTTGCACCCAAAGTGTCACCTGTAATTGAAAAATTATTGGATGATCCGTCTGCTTCCTGTCACGCAGGCCTCAATTTTCCTCACTCTCCGTGGTTCTTAAGAACAATTGGCATTTTTAAATACTGATTACTAACAAAAACTCTGGTAAAATTGATTGGCCTTGCAGTACAATTTTGCCGACACTTAACATACTGTTGCTCTTTTTAATATGTTGAAGTCTGACTGTGATGAATGGTGGTTTTCATCATGCCAATATGACATACACGCAAGGACGTACACACATGTACATTTGCACATGAGAACATTCATACTTTCACTGTATTTGTATTTTATGGACAGGCCGAAAATCCTATATTATGTAATAGGTGGAATAACAATCTGATCTATTATCCCTGAAGGAATTCTTGATAGGAAGACAAAAAAAAATCCACATAAGTTACATCTCTCTGCTATTATTCAGAGGTAAAGGTTGAAACAGATAATAACCTTTGGAATCAATTAAATATAATTGTACCAATTTCTCCCCATGACTTGTTATAATTATCCTACCATGAGATAGCACATGTCATTGCAAAGAAAAGCTGAAAGATTTTTTTCATATTTCATAAATTTTAATTTTAACTCCTTCCTGCCCAGGAGGAACCTTTGATTCCTCTTCTGCCCTTCCATCCAGGATGATATTTGCAGCCCTTTGAAAGGGGTTGGGGGGGGGGATCAGCCTCTTTACAAAGTATCTTTATTGGCTATACTTCCAACAATAATTACGAAGGAAATCTATTTCAAGTATTAAAAATAAAAGATATAGGTTTTTTTTTTAAGATTTTATTTATTTATTTGACAGACACATCACAAGTAGGCAGAGAGACAGGCAGAGAGAGGAGGAAGCAGGGTCCCCACTAAGCAGAGAGCCCTATGCGGGGCTGGATCCCAGGACCCTGAGATCATGACCTGAGCCAAAGGCAGAGGCTTTAACCCACTGAGCCACCCAGGCGCCCCACGATATAGGTTTTTAAAAAAATAATCACTACACTCTTAACACACAGAAACACCACTAACACTTTGATGTTTTTCCTACCAGATTTTTACAATATGCATTACAGACTATAAACCACTGCAATGCTATAATGGTGTCTTATTTTATTTTTTTTACCTCTTTCTTTTTCTATTAACAATTTGTGGAGTGAGCATCTCTCCATGTCAATGAACATACATCATCGCTGTCATTTCTAATGGTGGCTTGTCCATTTGTTATTTAAGCAGCCCGAATCGCTGACGTCTCAGTTATTCTGGTCTTGCCAGCACTTTTGATTCACGTTTGCTTTGTTTCTGATAGCTTCCCCCAGACCTGGAGTGCAGAGACGCGAGAACAGGCCATTCTCACCTGGAAGGAGGCTCTGCCTGGGGCAGGATTATTTTCCCCACTTCTAGAATTTGCTTTGTTTTAATACGGAAAAAAAGGAAAAAAGAAAAGGTCTGAGATTTGGCCGAGGATTATGATTTTCTAGTTTGCCCTCCTTGCGTATATAGACCCGGATGCCCGGAGGGGCCCAGAGCCTCGCAGCTCCCCACGGCCCCTGCGACAGCAGCCGCTGGGTCAGGAAGGAAACACGCTCTCCCTGTTTCGTGGACCTCTGTTTCTTCGGTTCCGTGTAGCTAACTCAGCAGCTGATGGGAAGTTTTATACAGACTGTTATTTCACAGGAATTCCTGGGGCGCCTGGGTGGCTCAGTCAGTTAAGCATCTGCCTTCGACTCAGGTCATGATCCCAGGGTCCAGGGATCGAGTCCCTCATCAGTTCTCCCTGCTTGGGGTGGGGCGGGGAGCCTCCTTCTCCCTCTCCCTTTGCCTGGATGCCTGCTTGTGCTCTCTCTCTCTCTCTCTCTCAACTAAGTAAATAAAATCTTAAAGAACAACAACAAAACCCTGAAAGAAATTCCATTTTCTTTTTCTCTTCTTTATTGTGGTAACATTTAACATGGGCTTTACTTCTTTCACAAACTTTCCAGTGTAGGGTGCAGTATTGTTAACTAGAGCAATGACGTTGTCCAGCAGGTCTTTAGGACGGAGCCATCTTATATAATGGAAACCACATACCTGGTAAACAGTAACTCCCCATTTGCCTCTCCTACAGATGAATGGATAAAGAAAATATGACATACACGTACAATGGCGTATTATTCAGCCTTAAAAGAGAAGGAAATTCTGCCCTATGGGACAACCTGGGTGAATCTTGAGGCCATGAGGCTAAGTATGGTAAACCAGTCAAAGAAGACAAACTCTATGATGCCACTTACATGAGGAATCTAACAGAGTCCGCTTGCTTCTTAAGAATATGATAGAAAATTGGGGCACCTGGGTGGCTCAGTCCATTAAGCATCTGTCTTTGGCTCAGGTCGTGATCTCAGGGTCCTGGGATCGAGCCCCGCATTGGACTCCCTGCTCAGTGGGGAGTCTGCTTCTCCCTCTGCTCTCACCTCACCCTGCCCCCTTATCATGCTCTCTCTCAAATAAATGAAGTCTTAAGAAAAAAAAAGAATATGACAGAAAATGACTTTGAAAGTTGAAATCTCTCCCCTCTGTCTTCTCTCTCTCTTTCCCTTTAAGAATTTTTGCAAAGGGGAAAAAATAAACACAAGACTAGGTGGTTTGATTAAATCTCCCCACATTAATGCTCATCTTGCAGTCCGAGGGTTGGGAAGAGAGGCCCACTCTCCGACGCACCACCTGATTCCTGGGCAATGAGCCTGGAGACCCGCATCCCTGGGGCTGTCCTGGGCTCCACACAGTCCCTCCCTCCAGCGCTGTCACTGCTTGCCTGGCCCTGCCCTGGAGTCCGCTTGCTTGACCAACATTGTCCTGACTCAGAAGTCTGAAAATCTCAAGTGCATGAACTTAATCTTGACCGCCAGCTTTGACAATGAGCTTATCTTCCAGAACTGGGAACATGGCTGTGTTCTCAACGAGGCTCTTAGCTGAGAGTTCAATTCCGAGCATATGCTCTATTGAACCCCGGCAGTCACCACAGACACACTAAGAGTGAGGTCTTGTGTTTTCCTTGCTTGTCCAGCCTAGAATTTCCATCGTCTCCTGTCCTGGACCACCAGGGCCTGTG
Source organism: Mustela nigripes (assembly GCF_022355385.1). Classification (NCBI taxonomy): domain Eukaryota; kingdom Metazoa; phylum Chordata; class Mammalia; order Carnivora; family Mustelidae; genus Mustela; species Mustela nigripes. The sequence goes on along the minus strand of NC_081560.1, from coordinate 172,131,609 downwards.
TCTCTGACTCCTGTTGACCTGATCCACACCCCTGGACTTCTGTTTGTCAGATGGAGCCCCTGCTGCGTTCCATTCATGCCTGTCTTTGTTTCTGCCCCGGCTCTAGCTCCCGTGTTGTACTCTGGCCTGGAGTGCCCTGTACCAGGGCGTTACAAACAGAGGTTATAGAGGTAGAGAAGAACAATCGAAAACCCTGAATGTAGAGCTGTGTTTTACGTACAGGAAGAAAAACACGAATTGTGCTGTGGAAATTATATGGTGGTTCAGTCCCACCTGCCCTCTCCATTAAAGGCCAGTATAGTTGCCTTATATAACACAAGAAAAAGAAAGCATAACAAATGAGAAGACAGGGCCTCACCTTGTACTTAAAATTAAAAAAGCCTCCACCAACACCTGAGCCAAAGTGTCTGCCAATTCTATGTGATGTTTATGAAATACATAATAGCTGAAAAAAATTCAAACTCTCACAAAGAAGCATTTTTATCATCCAAACACACGTTTATCCAAGTTTCCTTCTCTGCTTCCAGATTTAAAAATCCATTTGGGGCACGCATACAAAAAAAATAATAATAATAATTACCATGTTAAGATGGTAATTTGGAAGGAGTGCCACGGACAGCTTCAGCTGTATAATTGAAGATCTGCTTCTCGAACATTCGCATGGGGCCTCTGAACTCGGAGTGCAAGTCACTGCCAATTTCTGAGACGAGGTCTGGTAATGTTTCAAAGCAGAAACTAGGATAAATTTTTCATCACAGAAATGAAGTGGGGTTACAGTTCCCTCTCAGTCCTGCGTTTTCCCTTCTCTCCTCTGCTTCTGGGCCCCGTGCTGCCTGAAAGCTGTTCCACATGAACTATTTTATGTGGCAAGGCATACAGAGGAGGCTGGGCCCAGGGTCACTGAGTCGCAGCTCCTTGGCATCATCCCGGCCCCAGTTCTTCCTGTCCTGGCTCTGTGACATGTTGGCCTTGACCATCAGGCCATCGCTCCCATGGTCACAGGCTGATATGACAGCATCTTTTCAAGGAAGTTGACCTCTCTCTTCCCATGTATTTCTTATTAATAGCAGACCCTTTTCTCGGGAGACCCTCCCTTCTGCCTGTTTGATCCACACTTCAACTAGTCCCTGGAAAGAATAATTATGGCACTGTTTTTGGCTGAAACAAACCAGTTTGTGCTTCCTCACTCACATGTGGAGGGATGAATACTCCGGTTCGATCCTTGGGTAGGCAGACCAGCACGTTGATGATTCTTTTGGGACTCAGTGTTCTTACTTTCCCTACTGAGACCTAACAACTTTCCTCTAAATATGGGATGGTGGCAAATCTAATTCAACAAGTATTTACCATGTACCTGCTAGTATTGAGCACTGTGCTAGTTCCTATAAGGTGTTAAGAGGTAATTCAGACACACTTTTAATTCTTAGGCTGCTTGTCTCATGAAGAACCCGAGATAATTCATATAATATAAAATGAGGCCTATTGTGTTAAAAGCCATGTGAGAGTTGGAGCTACTTTGGTAATTGTACTTGGTCAGGATTAGAACCTGTCCATCCTGGGCTGGAACTTTAAGTAAATCTCTGCTCCTCAGGGTGAGTTTAAATCTAGGATATTAACAAGGGGTTTGGGGCTAAGGTTGAACCCACCAGCTCCCAATAGTGGATTCACCTAGGGCAACCGGAGACGTAGCTAATGCAGCTTTGAGAGGGAAAAGAAGCACCATTTGTTGAGAACCGGTTACAGCCAGACATTTTCATAGACTTTATCTCATTTAACTGAATTAGAGGCAGTTAATACTATTCCCACAGTGGCAGGGGAGGCAACACTCAGAAAAGGTAAGTAGCTCACTCAAATTACCACGAGCCTGTCTCAGGCTATCTGGAACCAAGATCAGGATTCCCCTTTTGGAGACCTTGAATTTTCTAGCTCTTAGAGACAGAATAATCTAGGTCCCTCCCAGGGTCATGGAAGTTTATAGGCAAGAAATATATTGGTGATAGGCAGGAATGTTTTAAAGTAATTAGCCAGAAGGCTAGAAAAGAGTATGTGCTTCAGTGTTTACATTAAGTCACTATGATATATTTATTTTATTTTATTTATTATTTTTCTAAAGATTTTATTTATTTGAGAGAGCGAGAGCGAGCGAGAGAGAGAGAGATTGAGAGAGAGAATGGGGGCAAGGGCAGAGGGAGAATCAGACTCCCTGACCAGAAGTGGGGTTCATTCCCAGGACCATGGGATCGTGACCTGAGCTGAAAGCGGACAGTCAACCGACTGGGCCACCCAGGCATCCCTATTTTAGTAGTCCCTTCATTCAAAGAACTTAGATTCTAGCTGTGATTTCAGGCCAGATGATAAAAACAGTGTGGAAAGATGGTAAGGCCATGTTGAGGAAATGAACATTGTCTGCTCTAAGAATTCTCTTCCCTTTCTATGCCTGGAAAGTTTGGATGCCAAATCTGAAATTCTGAACGCCTGTGTTAGACTACGTTATCTAGGACGTGGGTGTTTAGGTTCAGTGAGCAGGGAAGGGAAAGGGTATTGCTAAAGCAAAACAAGGAGCCTAGATAGCCCTTGGAGAAACAACATCTGAACCATCACTCCATTCCCTATTTATTCCACGTCTATTCTAGACAACTGATTGTTGTCGTCTGTAGTTTGTGCTTTTCATACGAACATTCACTGCAAAGCACTGAAAATATGAGTGTCATGAAAGGATAGGAAATAAACTAACTGAAAAAAGGAAGTACTGTAGAAGTTAGAAATACTGAAAAAAACCACAAAGATTTTGCTTTGTAAAACTTAAAATCTTATTCTGTTTAATGACAAGGCAGACTGGGAAAAATGGTTCCAGTAAGTATGTCAAAAGATGATTAGACTTAAATTCTAGGAGCTTGTATAAACAGATAAAGAACTAAGACCTTGATAAATAATATGATTAAATCATTCAAAAACAGATATTAAATTGTTAAACATGTAAAAAGAATGCTCAGCTTTTAAGAAATGCTAATTAAAGCGATCACAAAATATCATTTTCGCCAGTCAATTTGACCCAAGATTTTTTTTTTTTTAAATAAGTGAAAATGACCAGTGGTGGCGGGATGCAGTGGGCACTCATCCACTGCTGAGAGTCTACCCCTCTTCAAGAAAGCTCTTGGATAATTTGGATCCAAGTGTTGTACATGGCCGAAGTCTTTGACTTGATAGTATGCTAATTGGCATCAAGTCAAGACATCAAGTTTACAAAGAGAAAAAAAGCTCTAAGTATGGGATGATCTTTAAGCAAAAAGATATTTTCAACCTGCCTTTTCAAATTTAGAAATTTGTTAAGTAGAAGATATATGATAAATAACGTGAAAGAAGTGCTTATGGAGCGTATATTATTCTTGTTATGCTAAAATAGTAATCAACACAAGGGGTATAGATCTGAGCCGTTTGATTGGGTCTCTGCTCTGTGTTCAAGGACCTTGCTCACCACTTGACTGGGGCGGGTCACACACTGGCATGACTTTGACAGTAACAGAAAAGCAAAGGGTCAACAAGATGAGGTGTGACAGAGTGGACACGTCGTTAAGGGGATACTGCAGGGATGCAAATTAGAGCAGCTGGAGTTAATCATGAGTCTTTCTTCCCTCAGTTATTTATATTTTTAAACTAGAGAACCAAGGCAAGTTTGGTGCAGAAAAATCGGAAAACGCAGAAAAAGTAGAGACTACTTGAACTGCTCCAGACTGCAATTCACCTCTAGAGGAGTCTTTTTTTCTTTAGCAAAGATGTCCAGGATTAGGAAGAATGGGACCTGAGAAAGAGCTGCTGGGATTCATGGGAGTAAGAGCAAGTGGGTGTTTTAAAAAGAAAAATACGGCACTCAATCAGACTTCGTACTAGTGAAAACTCAAGACCTATGAGCTCCAGTTTTCTTATCAGTGCAAGGGAATGATAACAACCATGTGGTTTTCCTTACGGGGTCATTGAGGGGATTCACTGACATAAGAACTTGTATAAATACAGTAGGGCTGTCATGACAAGATACCAGAGATGAGGTGACTTAAACAACAGAAATTTATTTCTTCACAGTTCTGAAGGCTGGGAGTCCAAGGTCAAGGTGTTGGCAGGTTTTTTCTCCTTCATGGTCTCCCTCCTTTCTTGCATATGGCTACCTCTTTGCCGTGTCCCCACAGGGTTGCCTCTTGGTCTATGCTGTCTGAGACGTAACCTCTTTTTTTTTTTTTTTAAAGATTTTATTTATTTATTTGACAGACAGAGATCACAAGTAGGCAGAGAGGCAGGCAGAGAGAGAGGGGGAAGCAGGCTCCCCGCTGAGCAGGGAACCCAGTGCAGGGCTCGATCCCAGGACCCTGGGATCATGATCTGAGCCAAAGGCAGAGGCTTAACCCACTGAGCCACCCAGGCGCCCAAGACCTAACCTCTTTATAGTAGGACACCAGTCATATTAGATTAAGGTCCACTTCATTTTAAATTAATTGCTTCCTTAAAGTCCCTATGTCCAAATGCATTCACATCTGAGGTATTGGGGTGAGGACTTCAACACATGAATTTTGTAGGGATATAATTTAGTCCATGACAATTATATATACATTTAGTCTCCTGCTTGCCTTACAAAAGGACTTTTTAATTGGCTATTATTTTTATTAGATAGAACCATGCTTTTCTACCGTATGACATTTTATAGCGCTTGTGGAGGTTCAATTTCCTTTTTATAAGCAGCAGAATTCCTGCCATGTGGCACATTCTTTTACGTTTGGGAGACCCTGGGTTGAACAAATTTATTTCATGCTACCACATTTCAGTTAACATCTATTAATTAACATCTAAAGAATTTATGTATGGCAGAAAATTCCTGGGAAGCACTGGGCTGTACTTATAGATTGAAACTAGAGACCCCCTCCCCCCCAAAAAAGTTAGAACTCTATACTTGGTTATGATAAGTGTTTAATTTCAAATCGGTTGCCACTGAAGAAACAATACTCTAGGGGCGCCTGGGTGGCTCAGTGGGTTAAAGCCTCTGCCTTTGGCTCAGGTCATGATTTCAGGGTCCTGGGATCGAGCCCTGCATCGGGCTCTCTGCTCAGCAGGGAGCCTGCTTTCCCCCTCTCTCTCTGCCTGCCTCTCTGCCTACTTGTGATCTCTGTCTGTCAAATAAATAAATGAAATCCTAAAAAAAAACCCAACAATACTCTAAGGGAAAGAAAGTATGTGCTCGCCCATCCCACTGCACACCCTAGCGCTCTACTTCTTCCCTCCCCTTTCCATTTGAAGAAGCTGATCATCTATAAAAACCAGATGTCAAAGGGATGCCCTAAAGAAGAGTCTGCATCTCTCTAAATCTACTTCCATATGCCTTTCTTGCATAGTCAAGTAAAATTGAATTTATTTAAATGTCTTCCCTCTCTAGTCCCTGCTGATTAGAAGATTCTATTTCAGAGAGGTGGGAGGGGGAAATTATTAATCAGATTATTTGCACTTTTCAATCATTTTTAGAGATCTAACTCATTTCACCAACAAACAATAAGAATTACTGAACCCATCCCTTCAACGAATGCTCTCAGGGTCATTTACTAGATAAATAAAGTGGAAACCTGGTATCCTCTCTCTTTTAGGGTATAAGCAACCATAGGGGCATAAGTAAATTTGCTGTGGGCTGTGGTTAATAATTATAAATTGTTAGTTTTTAGTATCTTTAGTATCAGATAGTATCTTAAATTTTTTTTTTAAAGATTTTATTCATTTATTTGACAGACAGAGATCACAAGTAGGCAGAGAGGCAGGCAGAGAGAGAGTGGGAAGCAGGCTCCCTGCCAATGAGAGAGCCTGATGTGGGGCTCGATCCCAGGACCCTGGGATCATGACCTGAGCCGAAGGCAGAGGCTTTAACCCACTGAGCCACCCAGGTGCCCCAGATAGTATCTTTAGTATCAATAAAATCTTAGTATTTTCTTGGTTTGAGGTTAAGGTCTAGTCATTTTTTGTTGTTTTTGTTTTGGGCTACATTAATTAGCTTGAGTTTACATTGCCCGTAGCTTACTATAATCACTTCTAGTCGGGGGGAAGTAATGGGCACAAATTCTGAACCTGAACGCTTGGATGCTGGTCTATGGACTGTGGGCTCTATTCTGACAACTCCTGCTCCCTTGTCAGAATAAATGTGCTTACACTGTTTGAATGCTTGCCTGGTGTCTTCAGTGAAGGGGTTGACATTTGCTCACTCTCTGCCATGCCTGATAAAAGAAATGTAACCCTTGCTCCTGTTCCTAGCATGCTTCCCATGAAAAAGCAGTTTAGTCCTTGAAGTAAGCATGACCTTACTCTTGTTTATAAACACAGTTACTTGAAACCACAACTGATAGCCATGTCTCTCCTGCCACCATTATCCTTCATAGTAGATAGAGCCTTTCAAATAAAGATAAACACCTTTTAACCTTAGAGCTGACAACTACCTTACAGTAAAAACCAATTGTAACCAGTTGTCTGTGGCCAATAAAGTAGTGGGTAAGTCATTTTAGATGCTGAAGTAGTACATTAAAATTTGTAAAGGGGGAGAGGGAGGGAGGGAGAGAGAGAGAGAGAGAGAGAGAGAGAGATAGATTGCCTGATGTCATTTGTGTCCTGCGTTGTTACACAAACTGAGGGAGGATTCAACTGGCCCTGGCAGTGACAGCTCCCAGGCTGGAGTGGGCGGAGGCTGAGAGCTTAGCTGGTGGATGCAGTGACCGAAGGAGGACAGAGCACTTGCAACATGAAGATGATTGAACACCCGTGGTGTTTGACACTGTGAATGACTGACACTCCCTTCATTCATTCAGTGACTATAACTGGGTGTCTGCACTGTGGAGGGTTGTGATAGAACAGTGAGGAAGGAAGTCCGACAGGAAGGTGGCCACCGTAATGCTGGTGATCCAGAGAGAGACAAGTCAACAGACGCCAGGTAGAATAACCTGGGGATCTCAAATCCAAAGAGGCTGACTGCACTGAAAATGACCTGATCGTTTCTCCGCCTTCCAACTCTAGACAAGAGAGAGATTTTTCAGACCATTTTAAAAGTTATTCTCCCTCTCCCTGGGCATGTGCTTTTTCTCTCCTCATCATGCTCTCTTCCTACCTCTGGCTCTCTCTCGGCTCCCCCTTTTCTCTTATACACTAGAACAATTCCTAGACATCTAAATTTTACAATAGTAAAATTAGAAAAAAACCCCAATAATTTGATGGTTCGATATCGAATTGCTAACTTTTTTTTTGCCATGGTTTTTCTATGTGTATCTATTTTATAAATGTACACATATTTCCATCTGTATATATATTATCAATAGTGGTCTACTCTTAATGTTAGATAACATTTGAGGGGTAGTATGTGACTAAGTCTTTGGATGCAGTCTGCCAAGACTTATGATGTAGGTACTCTTAATATTCCCATTTTACAGATAGCAAAGTAGAAGCTCAAAGAAGCTATGTACACCACCTGGTGTAACCCAACTGGTGGGTGACAGAGCCAGAGATTGGACTCCTGACCGTTCAACACTTCTCAACACCACTATTCTCTTTAAACCAGAAAACAAACAGCAAACAAAACCCTACAAAACTGTATCACCAAAAATACGGGAAAGACATAATTCCAGAAATTCTAAAGTTATATTTAGAAAGATTTACTTGTTTTTATTTTCCTTATTTCACTGCAGACTGGAGAAAGCCTTGTCAAAAGCTTGTTCTAGCCTACTGACTTGCCCTTAGGAATCCTGGTTCCAAGTCTTCAGTGACAGAAAACTTCCTAATCCACATCCCAGAGGACTTTCTAGAGAGTTTAGATCAAGGGCATAGGAGTGTTAGCCATTTTAAGAACATACACGATGCATTTTGTGTATTCTGGCATTCTGTGTATGCCAGAAGCTATGTGAAATTAGGACACTGAGAAATGATCCTTGGGTGAGGAGAGGTCTGTGCCACAGAGTCCAAGACCTTCAGAGATTTAGGAATCCCTAGGAATGAATTGCAAAATTTTGCCAGCTTGAGCAATGCTACATCTTCCCCACGCTTTGGAGAGAAAGTCTTCCCAAGCATTCTTAGTCATTTTTATAACCCCAAAGAACTAAAAAATCAATGTTCTAGCTTTGGTTACTAATTTAGGATACTGAGCAAGTTGCTTGGTTATTTAGCACCTCAGTTTCTCCATAATGGGAGATCAGAATAATTTAATTCCTATTTGACATAATTAAATTTCTTTGACATATGTGGAAAAATGTATATAGGTCAAGATTTTAATTAAAATAGATTTGAAATTAACTTAAGATTATGACAATTTAAAGGAATCCTGGGTTGAATCCTTTTGAAGGCTGAACACAAGCTTTTACTTTAAAGGCTAATTATACCCAAGAATCTATTTCAAGGCTTAGATTTTGGTATATTTTGTATATTTTTGTATATTCCTAATGTGAGACATATCGACATCCTAAAAACTCACATCATGGTTGGGGGAAGGCATCATCATCCCAGGAAATGCTTTCAAAGTTTAAAAATTATGGCTTCTGGTTGAGGGAAAGCCATTTTTGTTTGTTTACTTCTCTAAATTTGAATATTCAAAACTTACACATATTGAATACTAATGAGAAAAAGTACGTGTTCCCTCTCCTTCTCTCCTCTGAGAAAACTCATGTACAGTTTAGTCCGCAATTCCCCTGGATCAGCTCCATTTCCCTGTCGTTAGATGTTCTCTTCTGATGCCTTATATGTTCCCCTTTCTCAAATATTTAGTATTCTATACTCACTGCTTCCTGAAAACTGTTATTTCTGTTTGCTCCCAAAAGCCAATACACCTCTAAATTAAGAATAAATGAAAACAGTAAATATTTCATTTCTGCCAATCATGAGGATGGGAGATAAAATGGATGAGAAATGAAGCGAGCTCATGAATACCTGAAATGATACACAATCACTTCCAGGTAGATTAGGAAACTGTGGCAGGGGTTGTTCTAAATCAGAGCTGCTCTCAGGGAGACAGACTATCCTAGGTGGATTTTTGGGCTTCAAAATATTTCTACTTCTTAGAAATTCCAAAAGGTGTGACTTTGTCCCTAAAGAGGTAGATCTGGGGGCCGATCAGCAGGTGCTGAAGGAACTCACTGTCTTTATTGCTTTCTCCTAACTGCTGGCCCTTACCAGGGGCAGCACACTTATTGAGCAACACCGTGTGTTCAGATGGTAATTAAGAGCAGCACGTGGAGTATTCAGTAATGGGATTCCATTGACTATGGGCCAATTCCCATGGTGAATTCCTGTAAAAGACTCACAACTAGGTATCATTTAGGAAGATAATTAACCACCCAGGGAGTATGGCTTCTTTCATTGGCCTCAGTAACTGAAAATAGTAATGAGAGGTAATGAGAAAATAGTAAGGAGAAGGTTTAGTCAAGAAGACGACAATGGGGTAAAGGAATAAGGGAGAAAGTCATTAGGTTTCCTCGAGACAAAATAAGGTTCTAGGAAAAAGCACGCTGTGCCCCATCTTCATCATGGGCCATTGTTTTCTTTGAGGAATGCTTTGTAAATAGGGAGGAAGATGACCCTAAAAACTCTGTCAAAAGGCACAACGACAGAGAGAGTAAACAGATTCGAAATCAGTGGAATCCTAGAAGATTAGCAGTAGATCAGGCATCATGTGCTGTCCTGCCCCATTCCTCCACCATATGTCGATTTCTGCTCTAATCCGACATGTATCAATAATGCCAGAACATCTCTGGTGATGGGGGGTTCACTGCTTCCATGACTGGACAGGTCAAACCATTATGTAGTTATACCCCTCCTTGAGCAGTTATTAAAGCCTACTTTACTAGGCAGTGGGAACACAGCAGTGAACAAAAAACATGTGGTCCCTACTTCAGGGACCTTAGAATTGAGTGGAAGAGAAGATGAAACCAGCAACTACAATACTGTATTCTTTCTTACGGAGCTCTCATGTCTGCAAATACCATTTGCTCACACACAAATCTAACCCACCTCCCATAGGACGAATCCATCTGTTGTCTAAAGGCAATGATCATATTTTCTTTTACAAACTAAAAATACTCTTCTACCCTTCTTTCTTCCTATTTCCTTCCCTACGGTGAATTAGATAAACCTCATGAGTTAGAAGGAGAAACAAACTATACCTTTCAATGTATGCAGTGCTACCAGAATATTAGCGATTATATACACAAAGATAAGCAGGCCAATATTTTGTTTTCTTTTCTTGCCTTCTGGAAGTAAAACAAAACTCAATATGTTAGAAACAGAAGGTGAAGTTGCTCTTGTGTAAAGATGTTTTGCCTTAACTAGTCTTACTGGAAAATTTGGGTCCCTCGTCTACCCTCCCCTCAACCATTTATTATACTTTTCATATCCTCAAACTTTCTAATAAGAAATGTAAAACCTAACAGAAACCCAAACAAATTAAATGGGACCTATTTTTTTTTTCACATGCAAAATGGATTTCAGTTTTGCCTTATGGAGGTCTTATGTTTCATTATTATTAAAAATGTCATCAGTGTTTTGCCTGCTAGGAGCACAGATTTTTCTCCTATTTTTCAATCTTATTCAAAACCCTTACTGCATATTTTATGAGTTATGGCAGCTTTTAGTTATTGCTTTTAAAATTACAAACTCCAAAGCCTATGATGGCATTCTGCTAAGTGGTCTTCGCACATGTAAAGTTGTTGAACATTTACAGAAAGAAATGTAATAAGAGAAACATTTGTGGGATGGATTTATACTTGAGTAACCTTTAGAAACAGAAATAAGGCTGTATTGAGGGAGCATACTGAGTTCCTCCAGATACTAATTTCATGAGACTTTCTTCCAACTTGGGTGGCTTAGATCACAGGCTACACCATCATCTCCTGTCTCTCCCTTGCCAATTTTGGGAAATTGATAAGTAGAGCCATGTAAAAACCTGAAATTGGGTGGGTTTCCTTGAAGTCTCCTGTTTTCTCCTTGCCTTTCCCACTGGGGTGCTGTGAGCTCCTTGAACTGAGGGTGTGTGCCTGCATTGTGAACTATTCCTCTGTAGTTGGGAAGAATGGAGAGTGTTCATGGGAAATGGAGCAAAAGTAGCTATGAGAAGTAGTTGAGTTGGAGAATATTGGGATTTTTTAGAATTCATTTTTAAAGGTTTTTTTCCTCCAAATAGTTATTTCCAGAAAGTCTGGAAAGGGTGATTATAAGACTAAAATGGGATGAGACTTGGGAAATGCTTAGCATAGTGCCTGGCACCTCAAAAATGTTCAGCAAGTGTTAATAATTATTCTTATTAAGTTAGAGACATACGCATTTTGAGTGCGATTCTTTGTAAACCCCTCAAAGGGATTTGGGAAACAACTTTTTAATGGGGTTTTAAGTGCATCAGGAAACTTGGAGGAAATAACATCTCATATACCTGCTCTAGGATCTAGGATTAAGAACAATGTCCAAGAACTGATAATGGTGACCTGAGGTGGGCTGGTGACACTGGGCAGTAAAAGGAATGGTGAATTTGGTGAGGATTTGACCACTCCCTGTCTGTGGTATCTGGAGATAGTTTGCTTAAAATCCAACTTCAAAGGGGAGTAAGCCTCATGACCTCTCCAAATCAGTTTGGTTTTTGGTGTCCTCCAAACCGATCACCATAGGGAAAATGATGCAGCTCTCGGGGGATCAGAGCAGTAGACCTTCAGGGTCACGAGAGAGAGCCACAACTTAGTTCCAACAGTGACTGTGTCTTCTTTTTTTCTTACCCTTCAGGATCCCATCTCAGTGCCCTGACCTACCTGAGGAAAGGGGTTCCCTCTTACCATCCCCACGCCCACCCATAGACATACCAAAGGTTGTTTTCATATGGTGCTGTATTTATGTGTATGCTGGCTCTTTCTAGCAAAGCTGGAGTGGAGGAATTTTCCTGTTACTTCTGTCCCTCACTTCTTCCTTTGTCCTCCTCATTTTCCCTGGTGCTACTTTTTGAAAGTCTAATACCTATTCTTTCACATTGTTCCCAATCTCTCGACTAGGGAAAGCCATTTGGGCAGCCCAACTCAACTATTATGAATTCATCCCTTTAAGGACAATCCTTAGTTAAGACAGTGTTGCCTCAAATTCTGGAACTGGAGGTGATTTTATGTGATACAAAGACATACACATTAATAACAATAACCATAAGAGCAAATATTCAATGAGATTTGTTGTGTACTAGATATGGCTCTAAATATTTTTATATGTGTTCATTTCCTTTAATTCTCATGCAAACCCTAAAATTTTGACCCGGAGAGTTTATTTTATTTAACATTCTACATCATTCTAGGGAGGACTGACATGGAGATTATTCCTAATCATGGGAGGTAGGTTACAAGTTTAATTTTCAGCTTTCTACTAGCCAGTGTAAAGAGATTCTGAACCACTGTGGTGTTTGACCTCCCCTCTATTTTTTTACGAAATGCCCACAGCCCTTCAGAATGGACTATAATTACTTGACTCATTGCATTTCTATCTGAACAGCTAAAGGATGAGTAGCAGTCCAGAGAGAGAGGCAGTATTTTAAAGATACCTCCTTGCCTATAACATCCCATGCTGAAGACAAGTGGGAATTCAAAGCAATAACTAGGCCAGTATACTATGAAAGCAGGAGGTATGGGGCAGCTGAGTTTGGGGCCCACCAGGAGTCCAAATGTCAAAGCTCATTGTGACAAAGCCTCCTTTGCAGCAGCTCTGGCTACAGAGCATGATGAAAAGAGCAGGTGAACACCCACCAGGTATCACAGCTACATCTTTGCACACGGGGACAACACCACCAACATCCTCGAACATGAAGGCCGTGACAAGTGCACCACAAATGAGAATCACAACCAGACTAACGGCTTTCTTAAATCCAGAGCAAAGAAGAATGATGAGCAAATTCACTAGCCACATTTTTATTTGTCAAAACCAATTTTTTGTCAATATTTGAATTTGTCAAAACCAATCCTTTCTTGTGGTGAGATGCTCTGACTTAGTTAAACCTGCAAGTGCCTATTATTAAATTGTGTGGGTGTTCCCACATTTGTATCTTAATCTTATGCATTTTATCATCTCTCAGCAGATGTCCACTTAGGTTACGTTTCTGTAATTAACCCAAACATAAGATGAACATTGCAGAAGTCAAAGCAGACCCCTCGTTCATTAATTAACTCAATAGTTTTGCTTCCTTGATTCATCAGTTCACTGAATGTCCTACTCCTGTGTAGATTTTAACCATGGTTTCATCTTTAACTGCAACATTTTTGTGAGGCCCAGACCAGTGTTGAATGGGATAATCTATCTTGGAAGCAAACTATTGAAAGTAACTCAGACTGTCCAGCCCTAGAATATAAAAAGAAGGTAAATCTGATGGAGAGAATGGGATCTATTCTATGTCTTTATTAAGTAGCATTTTAAGTGTTCATATCTAGTACAGCTGGTGCTTCTCTTTATATGTTTTCAAAAGCAAAGCTCTTGTCACATTGCTGGCTGGTTCTCCTTTGAAGCATAAATGGTGCATTCACCGTATCCTGTTTAGTTAAGGACTTCTCTGCTTTTCCTGGAGATAGATTTCCTTTCAGGGGCAAAGAAAAGTAAATCTCCTAAGTGGAGTATTAGCAGTGATTGAAGTACAGAGCATCCCAGAGATAGTGGCAAGCATGGAGCCTCGTTCTGGAGGACCCTGTAGACTGACCCCATATCAGTCTTTCCCTTTAGATTTGTTGCCACAACTATGAGTGAATTTCCTTGTCTGTTTTCAATTTCCATTAAGAAAATATAGTCTAGATATAATCCTGATGGTTTAAATTCTGGCTTACTTGCAAACATAAAAAGTCATGGGGTGCCTGGGTGGCTCAGTGGGTTAAGCCTCTGCCTTTGGCTCAGGTCATGATCTCAGGGTCCTGGGATCAAGCCCTGAATTGGGGTCTCTGCTCAGTGGGGAGTCTGCTTCCCCCTTCTCTCTCTGCCTGCCTCTCTGCCTACTTGTGCTGTCAAATAAATAAAATTTAAAAAAATTAGAAAAAAAATCCAAGTGTCCAAGAATCACTTCCTCTTCTCAGCCTCCACCCACAGAGTTCCTTCTTGATTCTCTCTTGCCTGCCATGATGCTTCCTCCTTTGTGATGAATCAAGCTAACACCCACGCAGACAGAGGACCTCTATTTCCCCTATCCCTGTGTCTTGGAAAAAAACAAAAACAAAAACAAAAACAAAACCCCAAACCAAAACCCCCCAAAAAAACTTCCACCAAAAGTCATTGTCATTGGATAGTGAGACTATGTGGATATTAACTTCAACCTTTATTCTGGAGGTGAGTCTCTTCCCTCCCTTACTGAGTGCAATGCCAGCAGGATCCCCACTGCTTTGCATAGAAATATAATACTATAATATTTCTGTGAGACAGAAATCCCAGAAAGATATGATGTAATTTCTGCCTGTCCATAAACTTTCCCACTGGACGACACAAAAGTGTGTAAAATTATATTTCTATTTCCTTGCCTTTCTGTTTTAGAGGTGAAATTTATATTCACTGTCAGAGAAAGAAGAAAAACCTTCCAGAACTATATATATATATATATATATTTCCATCCTTTTCTTCTTTTCCCTTTTTCTTATCTTCATGGCACACATAAAAATTAAGTTCCAGGCTGTAGCATAACTTCCCTGCTATCATTGTCCCTATGGGTTTTTGTTTTTTTTTTTCTGAATTGACACTTAATATATTAAGAGGGTAGTACTCTTCCCTGATAGATACCAACCTGGCATCCTGAGCCATAGAGATGTTTGTCCTTCCCTCTAGTTTTTGAAATGCCTACAGTTCATTTTCACGGCTGTGTTCTTATAATATGCTCATTGTTTGAATATCTATCTTCCAAGATCACATTTTCGAGGTAATGGCCTTAGTCAGAGGAGCTGTTTGTTTAGTGCCCAGTGCAGGGTCTTAACTTCTGCAGTCCCCTCTGCTAAGACTGCTCAGGTTTTGCTTCTCATTATGCAGACCCCTCTGAGAGATCAACATATGCTGAGAAAGAAGTGGGACAAGGCGGGGGGCCAGAATTTGGAATCATCTATTTTAGTGAACTTGCCGCATGGTGCCATCATCATGATAAACCCGTTTTAGAACATTTTCATCATCAAGAACAGCACCAATGCATATTCCCTATGAATTCCTGTTCTCATACTCTTTCCCTAAACAATCGCTAACCTACATGCTGTCTTGATAACCTTGCCTTTTCTGTATATTTTAAATAAGTGGAATCATAAAATATATGGTTTCTCGTGTCTGGTTTCTTTCACTGAGTATATGCTTTTGGGGTTTATCTATGTCATAGCATGTATCTGTAGTGCATTACTTTTAATTGCTGAATAGCGTTCCACTGTATGGCTATATGACATTTTGTTTATCCTTTCACTGGTTGATTGACACTTAGGTTGTTTCCAATACTGGATGCTTATGAATAATGCTAAGAACATTTGGTTCCAAGTCTTTGTGGGGATGTATGTTTTCATTTTTCTTGGATAGTTATGGAACTATTTTTTAAAACAGCTTTATTGAATTGTAATTGATATACAATAAATTGAATATATTTAAAGTGGACAGTTTGAAGAGTACTGACTTATGTATACATCTGTCAAACTGTCACCACAATCGAGGTAATGAACACATCCCTCACCCCCAAACACCTCCTCCTCCTGCTACTTTGTAATCTTTCTGCTTATCCTTCTGCACTACTCCCATCTTCAGATGACCACTGGCTTGCTTTCTGTCCCTATAGATAAGTTTTCATCTCCTAGATTTTATATGAGTGAAATTATACAACACATATTCTTTTTTTGTATGGCTTCCTTCACTCAGCAAAATTATTCTGGTTCAGCCACACTGTAGTGTATATCAATAGCTCATTCCTTTTTTAATTGATGAGTAATATTTCATGGTCTATATATACCTTGGTTTATCCATTCATCTGTTATGAGTTTTTGGAGTGTCTCTTTTTTTGCCTATTACAAACAAAGCTGCCTTAAACGTTCGTATTTGCATGAATACAGCCTTTCCTTCCTTTTGGGTAAATTCCCAGGAATGGAAAGTCTGCGTTATACTCTACGTGTATGTTTAGTTTTGTACGCCAAATCATTTTCCGAAGTGGTTATTCCATTTTGCATTCTCATTGCCCATGCATTGAAGATTTCTGGAATTTCTGGATTCCTCCAGATCCTTGCTGTCTTGTTGTGGTCAGTCAGTCTAATTTTAGCCCTGCTAATAAGTGTTGTATTAATCCACTGTGGTTTTAATTTCTGTTTCTCTAATGACTAATGAAGCTGAGGATCATTTCATGTGCATATTTGTCATCTGTGTATCATTGATAGTGAAGTATCTGTTTAAAACTTTTGCCCACTTAAAAAAAATTAGATTGTTTTCTTTCTGAATATTGAATTTTGAGAGTTTATTACAAATTCTAAGTACAAGTCCTTTATCAGACACATGCTTTGGAAATATTTTCTTCCAGTCTGTGGCTTGTCATTTTATGAATCAAAAGAAAGTTGGAGCAGCTATATTAATATCAGATAAAGTAGATTTCAGAGCTAAGAATATTACCAGGTATAAAGAAGTTCATTTCATAATGATAATAAGGTCAATTTATCAAGAGGACATAGCAATTCTAAACACTTATGCAGCTGATAACAGATTTAAAAATACACGGAGCAAAAACTGTTAGAATCATAAGGAGAAATAGGCACAATAATAGCGGGAGATTTTAATCTGTCCCTCTCAGTAATTCATAGAAAAAGTAGACAGAAAACCAGGAGGAATATAGTAGATTTGAAGGACAGTATCAACCTATTTCACCTGATTGATATGTATAGAACATTCCATTCAAAAATGTGGAGCAGAGTATACATTTTTTCCGAGTGTACCTGGAAAATTTGCAAGATGATCCTATTCTGGCCCATAAAATAAATGTCAGTAAATCTCAAAGTATTTAAGTTATACCACAATTTATCTTTGCCCTCACAACATTGTACATGGACAAAGAGTGACTTAGACTGATCGTCAGCTCTCACAGCCTGTGCCCGTAGGTCTTCCTTGTGTCTAGATCACAGGAGAATCAGAAGCATGTAGCTGCATGTTTCCAGGTTGCCCAGATCACATCCAGCTTAAACTATTCTTAACAAACACACTCAGAAGCTTCCATGGTCGTGAGAAGTTCCATCTCATTTTAGTTCCTTCTTACCTCTTCATTGATCTAATGTATAAATTTCAACCTGCTTTGCCCTAGTGGGGAGCCAATATGCTCATTGTAAATCACTCATATCACCTTCAAAAGGCAGGTCTAATCAATATACAGCATATTAATAATTTACATGGAAAAACTGGATTATTTTACCACGTTCATGATGAAATTTAGACTATAATCCTTTTATCTCCCACCTAAGATATGTTATTAATGGAGGAAACATGGTATGCAATAAAAGGTATAGGCTCTATAGAGAGCTGAATTCAAATATCAGTTTTGAAATTATTAGGGAAGAGGCCTTGAGCCAGTCACTAAACGTCCCTGTACCTGAGCTTTCTCACTTAAAAATAGAAATTAATGACCACTGAGTCGTGATTTATCCTGAAGACTTAGTGTATGGTGCAAAACATCAACCTGAAATATAAAACACAATAAATAATGGCTTTTATAGTCAAGTTGATTATATATAATATATATATTATATTATATATAATATTAGTAAATAATAAGAAAAGATAATGTATTTGTTATTTTTATATATTAGAATGACTATATATATGCATCTATGACATGCATTATTTATACTGATAGCCTATGATAGCCTATGTATGAACTGATGTAAAAATGTATGCATACATAATTTTGAGTATATGCATGCTGTTATTATCACATGTTTTATTTTAGACATCCCCCCTTTTTATTTCTTTTACATTTTTACCTTTTGGCCTCCTTCACCCATCTCTCTTTCTTACCCCCTGCCTCTAGAAATCACCAGTCTGTTCTCTTAATCTCTGAGTTTTTTTGTTTTTGTTTTTATTTTTGTGTTTTTTTTTTGCTCTGTTTTGTTTTCTATTAGATTTCATATATAAGAGGATCATATGGTATTTGTTTTTCTCTGTCTGACTTATTTCATTTAGCATAACGCTCTTGAAGTCCATCCATGTTGTCACAAATGGCAAGATTTCATTCTCCTATATACATACATACCATTTCTTTATCCATTCATCCACTGATGGACACTTAGGTTGTTTCCATAACTTGGCTATTGTAAATAATGCTGCCATGAGAATGGAGGTGCATATATGATTTTGAGTTTGCATTTTCATTTCCTTCAAATAAATATCCAGAGGTAGAAATTGATGGATCATATGGTAGTTGCATTTTTAGTTTTTTGAAGAACCTTCATACATTTTTTCCGTATTGGCTCTACCAATTTACATTCCCGCTAACACTGCACAAGGGTTCCTTTTCTCCTACATCCTTGCCAACACTTTTCATTTCTTGTCTTTTTTATATTAGACATTCTAACAGGTATGAGTTGATATCTCATTGTTTTGATTTGCATACCCCTGATGGTTAATGAGGTAGAGTATCTTTTCATGTGCCTGTCAGCCATCTGTATGTCTTCCTTGGAAAAATTCCCATGGATTTTGATGGATTCCTGTCTCACATTGAGGTCTTTCATCCATTTTGTGTCTATTTTTGTGTGTGGTGTAAGGAAATGGTTCAGTTTAATTATTCTGCATGTAGCTGTTCAATTTTGCCAACACCATTTGTTGAAGAGACTGTCTTTTTTCCACTGGGCATTTTTTCCTGCTTTATCGAAGATTAGTTGACCATAGAGTTGAGGGTCTATTTCTGGACTCTCTATTATGTTCCATTGATCTGTGTGTCTGTTTTTGTGCCAGTACCATGCTGTCTTGATGATTATGGCTTTGTAAGAGCTTGAGGTCTGGAATTGTGATGCTACCAACTTTGGCTTTCTTTTTCAAAATTCCTCTGGCTATTTGGGGTCTTTTCTGGTTCCATATAAATTTTAGGATTATTTGTTCCATTTCTTTGAAAAAAATTGATGGTGTTTTGATAGGGATTGTATTAAATGTGTAGATTGCTTTAGGTAGCATAGACATTTTCACAATATTTGTTCTTCCAATCCATGAGCATGGAATGTTTTTCCATTTCTTTGTGTCTTCCCCAGTTTCTTTCATGAGTACTTTATAGTTTTCTGAGTACAGATTCTTTGCCTCTTTGGTTAAATTTATTCTGAGGTATCTTATGGATTTGGGTGCAATTGCAAATGGGGTTCAACTCCTTAATTTCTTTTTCTTCTGTCTTGTTGTTGGTGTATAGAAATGCCACTGATTTCTGTGCATTGATTTTATATCCTGACACTTTACTGAATTCCTGTATGAGTTCTAGCAGATTTGGAGCGGAGTCTTTTGGGTTTTCCACATAAAGTATCAGTATCATATCATCTGCAAAGAGTGATAGTTTGACTTCTTTGCCAATTTGGATGCCTTTAATTTCTTTTTGTTGTCTGATTGCGGAGGCTAGGACTTTTAGGACTATGTTGAATAGCAGTGGTGATAGTGGACATCTCTGCCATGTTTCTTACCTGAGGGGAAAAGCTTTCAGTTTTTCCCCATTGAGAACGATATTCGCTGTGGGTTTTTCATAGATGGCTTTGATGATATTGAGGTATGTACCCTCTATCCCTACACTTTGAAGTGTTTTGGCCATGAAAGGATGCTGTACTTTGTCAAATGATTTTCAGCATCTATTGAGAATGCCATATGGTTCTTGTTCTTTCTTTTTTTAATGTATTGTATCACATTGATTGATTTGTGGATATTGAGCTAACCTTGCAGCCCAGGAATAAATCCCACTTGGTCCTGGTGAATAATCATTTTAATGTACTGTTGGATCCTATTGGCTAATATTTTGGTGAGAATTTTTGCATCTGTGTTCATCAAGGATATTGGTCTGTAATTCTCCTTTTTGATAGGGTCTTTGTCTGGTTTTGGGGTCAAATTAATCTGGCCTCATAAAATGAGTTTGGAAGTTTTCCTTCCATTTCCATTTTTTTAAACAGTTTCAGGAGAATAGGTATTAATTCTTTAAATGTTTGGTAGAATGCCCCTGGGAAGCCGTCTGGCCCTGGACTCCTGTTTCTTGGGAGATTTTTGATGACTGCTTCAATCTCCTTACTGGTTATAGGTCTGTTCAGGTTTTCTATTTCTTCCTGGTTCAGTTTTGATGGTTTATATGTCTCTAGGAATGCATCTATTTCTTCCAGATTGTTGAATTTGCTGACATATAGTTGCTCATAATTTGTTCTGATAATTGTTTATATTTCTTTGATGTTGGTCATGATCTCTCCTCTTTCATTCATTTTATTTATTTGGGTGCTTTCTCTTTTCTTTTTGATAAGTCTGGCCAGTTGTTTATCAGTCTTACTAATTCTTTCAAAGAACCAGCTCCTAGTTTTGTTGATTTGTTCTATTGTTCTTTTGGTTTCTATTTCATTGATTTCTGCTCTGATCTTGATTTTTCTTCTTCTGCTGGGTTTAGGCCTATTTATTTATTTATTTATTTGCTGTTTTTTTTTTTTTTTTCTCCAGCTCCTTTAGATATTCGAGAACTTTCTTGTTTCTTGAGAAAAGCTTGTATCACTATAAATTTTCCTCTCAGGACCACCTTTGCTGTGTCCCAAAGATTTTGAACAGTTGTGTTTTCATTTTCATTTGTTTCCATAAATTTTTCAATTCTTCTTTAATTTCCTGGTTGACCCATTCATTCTTTAGTATGATGCTCTTTAGCCTCCATGTATTTGAGTTTTTTCCAACTTTCCTCTTGTGATTGAGTTCTAGCTTCAGAGTATTGTGGTCTGAAAATATGCAGGGAATGATCCCAATCTTTTGGTACCGGTTGAGACCTGATTTGTGACCCAGAATGTGATCTGCTCTGGAGAATGTTCCATATGCACTAGAGAAGAATGTGTATTCTGTTTCTTTGGGATGGAATGTTCTGAATATATCTATGATGGGCATCTGGTCCAGTGTGTAATTTAAAGCCTTTATTTCCTTGTTGATCTTTTGCTTGGATGATCTGTCCATTTCAGTGAGGGTGTGTTAAGTCCCCTACTATTATTGTATTATTGTTCATGTGGTTCTTTGATTTTGTTATTAATCACTTTATATAATTAGCTGCTCCCATGTTAAGGGCATAGATATTTAAAATTGTTAGATGTTCTTGTTGGACAGACCCTTTGAGTATGATATAGTGTCCTTCCTCATCTCTTATTATGGTCTTTTGCTTAAATTCTAATTTATCTGATAAAAGGATTGCCACCCTAGCTTTCTTTTGATGTCCATCAGCATGGTAAATTGTTTTCTACCTCCTCACTTTCAATCTGAAGGTGTCTTTGTGTCTAAAATGAGTTTCTTAAAGACAGCATATCGATGGGTCTTGTTTTTTTCTCCATTCTGATACCCTGTGTCTTTTGATTGGGGACATATAGCCCATTTACATTCAGGGCAACTATTGAAAGAAATGAATCTAATGCCATTGTATTGCCTGTAGGGTGACTGTTACTGTATATTGTCCCTGTTCCTTTCAGGTCTGTTACTTATATGTTCTCTCTTTGCTTAGGGGACCCTTTCAATATTTCCTATAGGGCTAGTTTGGTGTTTGCAGATTCTTTTTTGTTTTTTGTTTGTCCTGGAAGCTTTTTATCTCTCCTTCTTTCTCAATGATAGCCTAGTTGGATATAGTATTCTTGGCTGCATATTTTTCTCATTTCATACTCTGAATTTACTATACCAATTCTTTCTCTCGTGCCAGGTCTCTGTGGATAAGTCTGCTGCTAATCTAATATTTCTACCATTGTATGTTACCTTCTTGTCCGAAGCTGCTTTCAGGATTTTCTTTTTGTCACTAAGATGTGTATGCTTCACTATTAGATAAGGGGTGTGGACCTATTTTTACTGATTTTGGGGGGGTTCTCTGTGCCTCCTGGATTTTGATGATTGTTCCCTTTGCCATATTAGGGAAATTCTCTACTATAATTTGCTCCAATATACCTTCTGCCCCTCTCTTTCTTTCTTCTTCTGAGATCCCAATTATTCTAATATGTATCACTTACCTCTTGAATTCTCCCCTCGCGGTCTAGTAGTTGTTTGTCTCTCTTTTGCTCAGTTTCTTTATTCTCTGTCATTTGGTATTTTATATCACTAATTCTCTCTTCTGCCTCATTTATCCTAGCAGTAAGAGATTCCATTTTTTATTGCACTCATTAGTAGCTTTTTAAATTGCAACTTGGTTAGATTTTAGTCCTTTTATTTCTCCAGAAAGGGATTCTCTAATATCTTCCATGCCTTTTTCAAGTCCATCTAGCATCATGATAATTTTCATTCTGAACTCTATTATTCTGACATATTACCAGTGCCTGTATTGATTAGGTTCCTAGCCATTGGTACTGCCTCTTGTTCTTTTTTGTGTGGTGAGTTTTTCTGCCTTGTCATTTTATCCGGATAAGAATATATGAAGGAGGGAATAAAATACTAAAAGGGTGGCAAAGACCCCAGAAAAATATATGTTAACCAAATCAGAAAATACCCAAAACCAGGGGGGAGAAGAAAGGGGGAAATATATATATATATGTATTAGACTGTGAATAGAACAGAGCCACCCATTTGATTTTCAGTGAATTCTCATCTCTCAGCAGAAATTATCTCCCAATATTTTAAGGAAAGATATCTATCTATCTATATATCTATATCTATCTGTATCTATCTATCTATCTACATATGGGTAAACATGATGAAGGGATGTAATATGACTGTAAAGATGAAAAATTTAAAAAGATTCTAAAAAAGGAATTGGTAAGTTGGTTGGAAAAAGAAAATAAAAGAGGAGAGAATGTGATCAGGCTGGAAACTACAACACAGTCATGTGCTAGATTTTGGATATATGTTGATCTATTAGAATAAATTGTTTCTCAAAATTTTAAAGGAAAAAAAACCTATATGTATACAAAAAACAAGGTCAAAGACAATGAAAGGACAAAATATAACAATGAAGATTTAAAAAGATGTTTTTTAAAAAAGTTATTGTTAAGATAAAATAGTTAAAAAGCTTTAAAAGAGAAAAAAAGAAAAGGTAAAGAAATAGAATAAGAAAAAAATAAAATTAAAAAATAAAAACTTTGTAAGACTAAGGATCATGGGAAGAAAGCCATGAATTCTAAGTGTTGCTTTCACCTAGTTCTGGCATTCTGCAGTTCTCATTGATCAGTGAGCTTGGTCTTGGCTGGATATTCTGCTTATCTTCTGGCGGAGGGGTCTGTTGCAGTGATTCTCAAATGTCTTTGCCTGAGGGGGAATTGTTTTGCCCTTGCCTGGGGCTGGGCTAAATAAACTGCTTGGGTTTGCTCTCAGGAGCTTTTGTTCCCTGAGCGCTTTTCATAGAGCTCTGGAGGATGGGAATTAAAATGGTGGCCTCCTGGTCTCTGGTCCAGAGGAGGCAAGAGCTCAGGGCCCTACTCCTCAGTGTGCCCTTGGAGAAAAGTGCTCAATCCCAGCCCTCTCTCTGGTGTGTTGCTGTGCTTGAGCTCACCTGGCCTGTGACAGATGGTTTCTTTCTCTGGCACATAGTCCCATTTGGAGTCTCCAAAACCAGCAAATTCCTGCCTCCAGAGAAGGAAGGTGAGTCTCCCTGGATCTGTCACTTGTGGGGCCCCTATCCAAAGAGCAGTGACCTCACTGTGCCATGGATCACAGTTTAAAGTAACCCCAAGCTTAGAGTTTACTCCTTGGCTCTGTCTCTGTAGCCAGCTACCCCGCTCTAATACCTGCGAGCTCTGCTACACTCAGACACCCCTGGTCTTTCTGTGATCCCGCGGGTCCAGAGACCACACTGTCCCCGTGAGGGTTCCCCTCCCCTGTGGTCTATCTTCCCGTTGCTTCAAATTCACTTCTCCACATGTCCTACCTTCCAGAATGTGGTCAATTTTCTGTTCCTTGAATTGCTGCCCTTCTTCTCTTCTACCTCCTGTTGAGTTGTTGTTTTTTTTTTTTTTTAAGATTTTATTTATTTATTTGACAGAGAGAGAGATCATAAGTAGGCAGCGAGTCAAGCAGAGGGAGAGGGGAGCAGGCTCCCCGCTGAGCAGAGAGCCTGATGTGGGGCTCAATCTCAGGGCTCTGAGATCATGACCTGAGCTGAAGGCAGAGGCTTAACCCACTGAGCCACACAGGTGCCCCTACCTCCTGTTGAGTTTGTAGGTGTTCAGAATGGTTTGATAACTATCTAGCTGAACTCCTGAAACGTAATGATATTCAGTCTGCTATTTCTCTGCCATCTTGCTTCCTCCTCTGTGTTTGTTTTTATGCCAATATCATACTGTTTTAGTTATTATAAGCTTTGTTATATAGTTTGAAATCAGTCAGCATGATGCATCCAGCTTTGTGCTTCTTTCTTATTCTTTGATTTCTTTAACCATTTAAGATTTCTTAAGAGTTCTTTGATCATTTGTTTGTTTTGTTTAGTTTTTGTGGTTCCATACAAATTTTAGGGATAAGTGCTTGGTTAACAAATTATTAGGCATCACTCAGCCCACTAAATTGACTGCTTATAACATTAGTACCTACAGGCTATTTTTTTTTAAATTAACATACATATAATGTATTATTTGTCTCAGGGGAACTGGTCTGTGATTCATGCCTTACAGAATTCACAGCACTCACCATAGCACATACTCCCCAGTGTCCATCCCCAGCCTCCCCATTCCTTACACCCACCTCCACTCAGCAACCCATAGTTTGTGGCCTGAGATTAAGAGTCTCTTATGGTTTGTCTGCCTTACTGGTTTTGTCTTGTTTTATTTTTCCTTCCCTTCCCCTATGAGCCTCTGTCTTGTCTCTCAAGTTCCTCATATCAGTGAGATCATATGATAATTATCTTTCTCTGATTGACTTCTTTTGCTTAGCCTAATACCCTCTAATTCCATCCATGTTGTTGCAAATGACAAGACTTCATTTTTTTGATGGCTGCATAATATTCCATGCAGTCTATTCTACTCTTAGGAGAAAATGGGTTAGTAAAGATCACATTGTCTAAGAGTTAACCTGGGAAATACATAGAGTTTTAGATACTGGATACTTATGAAATTGTTATGTTTTTTGGAGAAGAGGAGGGAATCCATTGAAAGAGTGAGGGGAAAACACTCATTGACAAAAACAGGTGGTCCTGTGGCTGACTCTGCTGGTTGCTCAGTAAAGCCCAAGTCATCTTCTTATTGGGAACACATGTATACTTCCTTTCCAGCTTTCTGGGTAGTTAGGCTTGGTTATGTGACTGAGTTCTTGCCCATGGAATCTGAGCAGAAGAGCAGTGCCTAAACTGTAAGCCTGGTCTGTAAAAGTCCTTCAGCACTCTTCATGTTCTTTTCCTTTGAAATGGCAGGTCACAATGAGACTCTGGAGTATGATGAAAGAATGAGTCCCTGAATAATCACAGGGGAGGAGAGACTCCCACCAACCATGCACATAGTCCTTAGGCTTTTACTTACATAAGAAGTACTCTGTTACACTGACCATTGACATTTTGGAGTTTATTTATTTCAGCAGGTGTTCTACACTAACTACTATGATCTAGTATTATGTTTGGTCTCTTGGTCTGCCTAGTAGATCATTCAGAAAATAGAAATAGGTAGCTCTGTAACAGATAAATGTTTTTTAAGTATCAGTTGCAATTAAGACTGAATATATTTGCTTTAAATCTACTCTAAATATATTTTCTTTAAATCTACTTATGTAATGTATTTTGACAGTTTTAGTTTTGTTCTAGTCATATTTTGTGTTTATCTATAACCTCCCATCCAGCTTTACCCCCCAATTAATTAAGAACTATCTCATTTAGAATTTTTGAGGAATACCTAAACAGATGGCTGCATTACTATCTCTTAGCAGATTCTTGGCCTTTTCCAAAACACCCATCCTCTAAGGCCTGGCTCAAGTCTTCCCTTCCTCCAGGAAGCTTTCTGGATGCTCAAGCCCAGAGCTCAAGCTCTCCCTCCTCTGAACTTATACAGCCTGAGAACCTGGGCTATCTGTTAAGCTCTAAGACACACATTTTTTTTTTATAATTACCTTTTAAATATGTCTCTTATTCACTTATTTTTCTATCCATCCATCCATCATCTATTCAAGTACTTACATTGTTTTTGGGATTGTGCAGGACACCATATCTACAGAAATGAATACAACACAGGGTCTGCATTCACGTTGATACATGTACATGCAAGAACAGATATGTGATCAAGCTGTACTCTAAAATTTAATTAAGTTATCACGATAATAGTGCATAAGAAACATTTTGATGCATTGAGGGAGGAACAGTGTTGCAACTGCAGTTATGATCACTTGGTTCATTACATGTACCAGACCCTTGCTGAGTTCCTTGTGCTCAGTGTCTCATTTAATCATTGCAACTCTGCTGTGACTTTGTCTGGGCTTCTGTAACAGAATACCAGAGACTGGATGGCTTATATGCAACAGACATTTATTTGTCACGTTTCCAGAGGCTGGAAGTCTAAGTTCAGGGTGGCAGCCTGGTTGGATGAAGACCCTTTTCCAGGTTAAAGGCTTTTGTTCTTTTCTTACATGGTAGAGGGGGAAAAATATTTCTTTGAAGTCTCTTTTATAGGGGCACTTATTCATGAGGGCTGTGCCCTTTTGACTGAATCATTTCCCAAAGTCCCCACCTCCTAATACCTCCTCTTTGGGGGTTAGCTTTCAACATATGAATTTTGGGAGGACACATTCAGATCATATCAGGTAGTAAGCCCATTTTACAGTTGAGAAAATGAAGGCATGGAACATTAGCTTGATTTATCTAAGGTCACTTGGTGGATGGGTATCAGGGCCAAGGTTAAAACCATGGACACTCTGATTTCTCAAGACTTCTAGTCCCTAAACTCTCTAGGCCTCCCTTAAAAGAGTAGTAGCTGATAACTGAGTGTAAAGGAGGAGGAGCTACAGACAGAGGGAGCTCTATTGGCCGGGCTCAGAGGATGAGGGAGTGTGACAAGTTTTGAGGTTCTGAGAGTGGATGAGAGTCAGGGCAAGGATGACAGGGGCTAAGGGGGAATAGGAGGCTGAAGCCTGATTTTGAAGGGCCTTGGCATCACCGTTAGGAGTGTGAACTGAAGCTGGGGACAGAGAGAGGCCAGTGGGGTCTTTTAAGCTGGGGGTAATGGTGAGTGTTTACGTGATGCCAGGCCCCATGCTATATCTACTCCTTGCCTGTACTACTCCAACCCAATGAGAGTACTGTTACCCAGAGGTCAGGGAAGGGAAAACTCAAGTACAGAAAAGTCAACCAGTGTGACTAATGTCATTATGTGAGAATGACAGAGGCAGGGGTCTCAGTGTAAGTCCACATTCTTAACCACTGTCCTCTAGAAAGCCTCTCATCTTCTGTGATTTAGAAATGACCCTGTCTGGCAGAGACCAGTAAGGCAAGACAAAAATCAAGGACAAATTTAGGAGGCTGATGTAATTAATACCCAGGGTAAGAGACAATGAGGATCTGAACACTGGTTATGGGGAGGAAAAGAGGTGGTGCTTGGGGGGGGGCAGGCACAGTTTCCTTAATGTCTGCATTTCCCCCTTCCATGGTACAAAAATGATAATGGATTCTCCTGGACCCCTCCCCCATTATGAGACCAGTTTCCAGATTTTTTTTTTAATATTTATTTATTTATTTTAGAGAGAGGCTGAGAGAGCAAGAGACCTTATGCATGTGTGGGGGGAGGAGCAGAGGAAGAGGGAGAAGGAGAGAAACAGGCTCCCCATCGAGCATGGAAACCAGGCTTGATCCCATGACCCTGAGATCATGACCTGAGCCTGAATCAAGAGTAGGATGCCTAACTGACTGAGCCACCCAGGAACTCCTGGTTTCTAGATCTTTAAAATTTGAGGAGCAGAACTGGAAAAATGGGGAGCATCTACTTACCAAGTAAGACTGTTGCTCCGCTCTCTCTGGCTCCAAACTTAGTTTGTAGGCCAAGTACCTCCTCCATGAGTAAAATGCATTCCTCCTTCCCTGGGTTGACCTTTGAAATTATAGTTTTCTTCTGCAAAGGCTTATAGAGATTCTTAAGAATTACAAAGATGGTCAATTATTTATGCTGAAGATCCTTCCCACCATCACTTCTAGGAGAGAAATGCCTGGTCTTTCTCCACGTCTCAAAGAAAAACAGCTTCTTATTTTGGACAATTTTCTGGTCATCTGTAGTGAGTTACAATTATCCTGTTTTGCGTCTCTAGAAACCTATGCCTGGCCTCAGGGAGGCATTACCTATTTGCAGAAGCCTTGAACCACCACCAGACCTGCTCAGGCAGAATTCTGATTGCATTATGACTTCCTTGATGTTTGCAATATCATGTGTAAATAAAAATTTGCAGTGCTCCAGTGTTCCTGGGAACACTCTTTGTTATCCAAGTAGGGTAATCAAATAATTTGGTCATAATTTGGTCACCAACTTACCCTTTCCTGCTCTGATGAGTCAGATCACAAGACAAGAGATAAATAGGCACTGTGCACTTTTTAGCCCATACTATTTAACTTCTAAAAATATTACTACATCCAACGTCCCCCCCTTATCCCCAACCCCACAAAAACTTCTTCTCTTTGTGGTTATATAGAGGTCAGGAGGAGGGCTTTTCTTTCTGAACACCCAAAAAGCTTTAGGCAGTGACAAAGCCACAGAAAGATGATCACATTTGGAAAATAGATGGAAAATGTTAAGCCAAAGTAGGGCTCACAACTCAGGCTGAAGATCCAGGGTATCTATAGGATTCCCATGTATACCCTGTGCATATTTACCATAAAGTGCACTTATCAGAGGCCTGAAATCCAGCCTTGTTTCTCTTACCAGCCTCTGAGACCGTGAGGCTCCATCAGGCCAGAGCAGAAACACTTACCTAATTTGCAAAAGAGGTACTGTATGTACTAATAAAAGCCTTAGATCCTTGGCTCCATGTTATGGACTGAATGGTTGTGACCCTACTCTCCAGATACGATTGTTGAAGCCCTAACCCCCAAGGTGATGGTATTTGGAGGTGGAGCCTCGGGGAGGGATTCAGATTTAGATGAGGCTATGAGAATGGGGTCACCATGATAGGATCAGTGTCCTTATTTAAAAAGGAAGAGAAACCACAGTGCTTGCTCCCTCTCCTCCTGTCGTAAGAGGACACAGCAAGAAGGCAGCTGTCTGCAAGCTGGAAAGAGGTCTCTCACCAGGAACTGAATCTGAAGGTAACTTGACCTTGGTCTTCCCAGTCTCTAGAGTGGTGAGAAATAAATGTCTGTTCTTTAAGCCACCCAGTCTATGGTATTTTTTTTTAAATTTTTTATTTTTTATAAACATATATTTTTATCCCCAAGGGTACAGGTCTGTGAATCACCAGGTTTACACACTTCACAGCACTCACCAAAGCACATACCCTCCCCAATGTCCATAATCCCACCCCCTTCTCCCAAACCCCCTCCCCCCAGCAACCCTCAGTTTGTTTTGTGAGATTAAGAGTCACTTATGGTTTGTCTCCCTCCCAATCCCATCTTGTTTCATTGATTCTTCTCCTACCCACTTAAGCCCCCATGTTGCATCACCACTTCCTCATATCAGGGAGATCATATGATAGTTGTTTTTCTCTGCTTGAAAGATTGCAAACACCTGAAAATCCATCGGCAGATCGAAGAGAAGAAGAACAGCAATTCTGGAAACAGTCTATGGTATTTTGTTATAGCATCCTGAACTGGCTAAGACTGTCCAATTCCCAATTCAACCATGAATTTCCTAAAGTAAACTATGACCCCTTTGTTTGTAGGTAGAAAAAAAAGCTTTGAATTATCTTAAGGAGAGAAAGGGAAACCTATTTAATGAAAATAGAAGGTATCCTTTTTTTTTTTTAGAAATTATCTTTATAGGGGCTTCAATTGACAATGCATACTCTATGTGTATTTCTCTATGTAGAAATTTTCCCTCAATAAAAACAAGCAATAAATGAACTCTACTTAGTGGTATGTATGCTATACTATTTAGGGTAGTAATATTTAAAACATGTTAAAATTCATGAAAAGTAAGATGACTTCGTGGATAAAAGATGAATAGACAGCTATTTGGGAAGGT
This sequence comes from Mustela nigripes, assembly GCF_022355385.1. Classification (NCBI taxonomy): domain Eukaryota; kingdom Metazoa; phylum Chordata; class Mammalia; order Carnivora; family Mustelidae; genus Mustela; species Mustela nigripes. The sequence goes on along the minus strand of NC_081560.1, from coordinate 172,101,391 downwards.
AGATACAGAAAATTGTTAATTGTAGAATCTAGGTAGTACTTGTGAGTGTTCACTGTATAATTATTACAAGATTTATACATGTGTGAACATTTTTATCAGAAAATGTTGGACGAAGAACCCAAGAACAAAGCTATAGTTGGACCTCCATAACAGTAGAACTATCAGGATATTCTCACTCTCCCTTGTTTATTTCCCTTTATGTGTCTTGTCAGCCTACTTTCACTATTGTAGAATAGCTTTCCCTAAATGGCCAAAAACATGACTACCAAGACCTCACAGATTTATGTCTTATGGCTTTAGTACTAGAGAGGAGACTGGCCAAATAGTTTTTCTGCTTCCAACTCCAGCAGGAAAGACTCATTAACCCAGCTTGGGTGAGGTACCCATTCTTAGACCAATTAAATGTGGCCAGTACCAGGGCCATATAAGCAAATGGTATCTGTTTAGAAAACAAGATAAATGACCAAGTTGGAAGAATAGAAATGTTTCTCATGGAAGAAGGTGGCCTGGAATCAGATGAAACAATAGTGCCTATTATAACAACATAAAAATGGGAAGGATCCACATCATTCACATAATCGAATTTGTCTCTAAGTAAAGAAAATAGTTAAATGAGTAGTAGGCCACATATACTCAGCCAAAGTCATCAACAAAATGTTTCTGTAGTTACATCCCTCAAGTCTAATGTGAACAGAATTCTCTATATATGTCCTTCTATTTAAATCCTATCCATGAGTGGGGAGGCACCTGAGTGCCTGGCTCAGTAGGTTAAGCATCAGTCTTTGGTTCAGGTCATGATCCAGGGATGTTGGGACCCAGTCCTGCATGGGCTCCCTGCTCAATGGGGAACATGCTCCTCCGACTCCCTTTGCTCCTCCCCCAGCTTGTGCTCTCTCCTATAAATAAATAAACACAATCTTTAAAAATAAAAATAAAAATGAATAAATCCTACTCATAGGGTTTATTTCATGTCTCACTTTCCCCACATGTCATGGTCATCATTGATCTATTTCTTCCTCCCACTGCATTTCCTGATCATATAAGTCTTTATTCATAAATGATTTTGTATGTAGAGCTCATCTCTCCTTCTAGATTCTAAGCTGCACAAATACCTTTATAGTAATCGTTATTGTTAACATGAATAATTGACAATACTTTCTTCTACTCTCTGCAATTTGTAGTCCAATCCCACATAAACTGTAAGTAATTACATATTTGGGGAGAGAGGTAGGGAAGATGAGGTTTCATATCAGTTATAAGAAGTACTTTGAATATTTATACAGCAGGAAGGAAGAACAGATAAGTGGCAGGGTTACTGTTTTTTTTTCTTGAAATATAAATGGGTTCCAGGCATTGAGTAATATGTTAATGAAAAATCTCACACTGAAAGCACAAACCCAAAGTGTTTGAAAAATATGGGACAGAGCTTTTTGCTGTGAAAAGAGTGAGTGAGGACACAATTCCTCCACCTTCTCTACTTAGGGAAATCTCACCAGGAAAAAAAAAAAAAGGTCAGAAGATGTATCTAAAGAGACATTCTTTCTAAAAGGTGATGAATACTTAACACAGATTTCCAAGTCTGAGTCTTGCTAAAGCTTACTAATTTATAGTAGTTGATGGTGGTCAATTTGAATTTGTGAAAAGTAATAATTACATGGAATGTGATTTGCGTGGCATAATTAGAAGATAAAAACACTGAGCAACAAAGTGTCACCAGAAAATGTTCCATAGACAGCACCCTCTTTAGTTAATGAATTTTGAAAACTTTTCATTTTAGGATATAAACAGTGCTCCCCAGTGACTGCAAATGGCTTGTTTAAAGTAATTTCCCTTTTGGAGCACCTGGGTAGTTAGTTCAGTCAGTTGAATGTCTGACTCTTTGTTTTGGCTCAGGTCACCATCTTTTGATGGTGAAATGGAGCCCCAGACAAGCCCAAGAGCCTGGCTCTTTGCTCAACATGGAGTCTGATAAGATTCTCTCTCTCTATTCTGCCCCTCCCCCACTTGTGGGCTAGCACTCCCTCTCTCAAAGAAATAAATAAGTAGAATCTTTTAAAAAAGGTAACTTCCCTTTTCTATGTGTTTTCTACTTGTCTATGTTATTTTTGATTGATCCCCATGTGAGTTTCTAACATTTTAGCTTTACTTTAAAAATCCATTCTCATGCAACTTGACTTGATCTCCTGAGGTAAACAGATTTTGAGGCTTGCCAGAGATTAGAAGCCCATTGAGTTGTGGGACAGACTAAAACTCAATATACTCAATTTCTAATATACCAGGCAACTAACTAGTAACAACAGATCTGAATTGGACTAGTTCTAAATTATTAACTTTTAATGTTGTGGGTTTTTTTGTTGTTGTTATTTGTTTATTTTTGTTTTTTAAGACCGATAAGTGTGTCCATAGGATAAAAATTTTAAGGGTGATAGGCTCCTAAATAATTTAGGCTCTTAAGGCCAATGCTTATGAGGGGGTTAGGGACAGGGAACACAGTGAGCCCAACCAGCTGATTTGGCTGGGTTCGATTGCACTGTTAAATTTATGATTTATTTTTCACTGTTTCAATCGGAAAGATGACTATTTGTCTATCTTAGACACGTAAACACACAGATAGATAAATTTATATAAATTACCATTTTCTCATTTTTATTTGGCAAGAGCAGATAATTGGAACTAAATTGATCCTTTGAAGTTTCATTCAGAAGCCTTCATCCTTCCCTTCCATCTGTACTGCTTCTGTAGAGGAATGATTTTTGAGGAAATAAGGTTCACTGTATGTTTAAACCGATGTGTTTCGCTTGTGGGTATGCAGGTCCAATTAACTCCTTTAACAAATTGGATGAAAAGAGGTTATTATATTATGTTTCGAGCCAATTAGGGTTGTTTTGGTTGAATGCTCCCTCTTGTAAACTTATTTAAAGTTAATAAAACATGGTACTGAAATATACTTCATAAAAGCAAAAGTCTGGAGGGGAAATAGAAGAAATATATGAAGCACAAAGCATTTTGAAGGTATTTCATTATTACCTGGGCCAATGTCTTCATTATTACAAAATACAATGAAGTTTGTTCAATGGGTCACAATACGGCGAAGTTGAAGGAACACAGCACTGGGAACTAGTGACCTAGTGAACTAGTCTTACTGTCAATTCTGTGGCTATAGCATCTTGAATTTACTTTTCCTAATCTGGAAAGTGAAAATAATAATCCTGTTGCTCCAAAGATCCAGTGATAGAATGAATACAACATGCTTTGAAAAACATGGATTATAAGTTAGAAATTTTAAAATAAAGATGGAACACTAGGTGGTCTTTCTGAAAGTATTTAAGATATATACAAGGGTGGCTCAGTCATTAAGTGTCTGCCTTTGGTTCAGGTCATGATCCCAGGGTCCTGGGATCGAGCCCCACATTGGGGCTCAGTGGGAAGACTTGCTTCTCCCTTTTCTACTCCCCCAGCTTATGTTCTCTCTCTCATGGTCCCTCTGTCAAATAAATAAATAAATATTCTAAAAAAATTAAAAAAATAAAATATATACAAGTAGATTTACTCTTCTTAATACAAATGTCCCTAAGCAGAAATTTCATATACAAAACCCGAGTTTATTGAGCTAAACATAAATAATCAGCCCTCTCCTTCACTTGGCCTACTGATACTACAGGTGAAAAAGGACTTTACAAAAGGCAAAAGCAAAGCAAAATTATTTCTGCAAAAGCATATAGTTTCTCCAAGTGCCGGAGATAGATCAACAGGATAAATAGAGGGGGTTCTTTAAGAATCCTGGAGACAAAGGAGAGGTCTGCTTTGAGCCAGTATTTGCAAAAGGTCTAGTGAGCTACTAATTTTGGCAGGCGAGAATTCTACCACTGAACCACCAATGCCCCACATGAGCTACTAATTTTGAGCACTGGGACCAATCAAAAAGTCCCAGATCATGGCCAATAGCCTAAGGGCTGACATTGGGGATGGACTGTCCTCCCAACAACGCTTCCAAGTACTATTATCAGACGAGTCTGCAACTTCAGACAAAATTTTTTTTTTTTTAAAGCACAAACACATTTATTTTCTAACCAAAGGGATGATCCTAATTAAACCAACACTTTGAAATAGTTGCTTGTAAAATGTTTGTGATAAAGATAACTGAACACAGTAATGAAAAAAAAAAAAAGCAGTATGGAGATTTGCTCATTGAACTGAGCTTGTTCATCCTCACAGCTAATTCCTATCCAAAATGATGATGGAATTTTTACTCTACTTTTTCATAGACCCAAGTACAGGTGACATTGTTCATGACGCATTCCACCACTAATTTTCCATTTTCCAATTTTCTTGTGATTGTGCTTTCCTTCCCATCCCATTCCTGATGTTGAACCAATGCATCATCTGTGAAGTTGCAGACCATCTGAATTGCAGAAGTTCCGAGTACTATTATTCACACTTCACAGATAAGGTACTGATGTTCAGGAAATTTCAATATATGCCCAAGGAAAACTGCTGGTCAGTGGAGGAAATGAAATTTGAGCCAGTTTTTCCTTTGGGAACTAATAATAGTCCATGTTCTTTTGGTCTTCTGTACTGAGCCAAAATGGTGGGCATTTTTCCCTTCAGAGGAGAGTCAGCCCCCTTCTAGGAAGCTTGCTTCCCCTGTCCCACTCATGCCTAATCTAAAGCCTGCTTCCCTTCTTGGCCTTCTGCTTTTGGAAAAGATTCTACAGGTTCTTCATCACATGCTAAGATCAGAAAGTTCCAGGAAGGCTCCTAGAAATGTAACAAAATAATAGAGGTCAATACGTAAAACATTATATATAGTTTTCTATTATTTACTGCATAGTGATTTTTTCCTCCCAAAGTAATTACATGTTTATGAAGGAAATTCTCACGCTTTAATTTGGTCAAAAGAAAATCTAAAGAGTGTAATCACTGTATCAAGTACTTAATGATTCGTCAAGTGATCTAAGAATATGGCTTTAAATAATTCCCCAGATTGTGGTTGTTGAGGACATGTGCAAAAATCCTCCTGATGATCTTTTCCCCAGAGCTCTCCATGTCAGCAAGGCCATGGAGCTCCGGCATTTCTAGGAGTCCTGCTTCAGGCCTCTTCTTATGTAGTCTTTCAGTTAAAGACCCAGCAACAGATGGGTAAAGTTTTTGGGTTTTTGTTTGTTTGTTTGTTTGTTTGTTTGTTTTAAATATTTATTTATTTATTTGAGAGAGAGAGAGAGGGAGAGAGAGAGAAGGTGAGAGACAGTGCTCACACCAGTGCAGCAAGGGGCAGATGGAGAGAATCTAAAGCAGATTCCCTGCTGAGTCTGGAGTCCAAAGTTGGGTTCAATTTCACAACCCCTGAGATCATGACCTGAGCCAAAACCAAGAGTCAAATGCTTAACTGACTGAACCACCCAGTGGCCCCTGATCTCCTTTTTTTAAGCCTAGTCATTTATGTTTGGTCAACTGAGGGTGGGAAAAATGTAGATTTCCATGAGTAACCACAAAATCTGATAGCTGGCCATTTTTCCCTTTCCAGAAATTTCATCTGGATTTAATTTTCCTCCTGAGGCTCAAGATATTATTGGCTAGTGGCATGGCACTGTGCTTTGGTTGAACAAAGTTGGAAAGAGGTTCATTGTATTTTGTCACTGTGGTCCTTCCTATTTAGATGAAATTAGCTCCACCCTCCTTAATGAAAGGCCACAGAAATAAAAGTCCTTTCAACATATTTCATGAAGTTAGGGAATGTTATTGGATCTCATAAATATGAATGAGATATACATTGGAGGAAAGGAGACGGGTCCTTTCTTGGAAATGCTCAGCCAGGCAGGGTTTCTACAGGTACAGCCTTTCTGACTTAGTCTATGGTCAGATTCACCCTTGCTAATCAAGGCTCTGAATTCAGGCAGACACAGTCTTCTGGGCTTGGCCTGAGTCAATGAGAAGAATGGCTTCCCATTGGGGATTGACCTTGGGGCCTCCCCACGGTCTTGACTCTGGGGAAGTCTTGGCTGGAATTTAGTGGCTTCAGTTAAACTAAGTTCAGCATCCTGGGGGAAAATAAACAGGATAAGGGTCGTGATGGGAACTATCTAGGCCCGAGCACACTCCTATTTCTAATCATTTAGAAAATATTATATAATAGTAGTAAGTTAGCAATAATGTTATAGTTTGGGTTATATAGTACAGGCCAGATGTCATGGTAAGTCTGCTGTGTCTCCTTTAATCCTCACAATAGCCTTGTGAGATAGATATTACTATCCTCTTTTTCCTTTTTTTTTTTTTTTTGTTTTTTTTCTGCTTTTTGTTTTGTTTTGTATTTAGGTGAGACAGCTGAGGGTTAGAATTGCTAAGTGATTTGACAAAAGCCATGTAGACGAGGCACTACAATTTAAGCACAAATTCGTCTATTCCAAGTTGAGAGTTTAAACACACACACACACACACACACACACACACACACTGCTTACGTTTATTTATTTCCGTATCTGTCCCTCTCTGTCCCTATTAAATGTCATGAGTTCATACTCACATGACCAATTCCAACCTCACACCACAGGGGACATCCTAATCTCCCCTGTCTCCATAGTGACAACTCTACCTTGTACAGCATTTGTGCAGATTAGAACAGTGTAGATAAACCCCCATCAGTACGGCCACATGGTGCCTCATGTGAACTGGAAAGAGAGGTCCCTTTCTCAAGGAAGAAATTTGGCAACAGAATGTGATTGGTTTCCGGCTCCTGCTCACCCTCTCGGCTGGACCTCTTTGTTGCAATGTCCAACCAGAATAAGGTGACATGGAGGCCCTGCAGACTCGGAACATAATAAGTGGTAAATTATTTATGCTCAGGGTTAAATCTTTCAGGGAAACACCATAGATACATACATATAAATAACTTACGACTAATCATTTTTCCTTGGAGAATTTTTCATAACTAACAGGGTAGTGGAATGAAAAAGAAAGTGTCACCGAGGTTTTCCCTGTGGGTGGGAAAATCAATGCAATCCAGTGTGTTGTCAATATCACCAATTATATCCAACTGAGCATAGAGGAAAGTGGGCTGATGGGCCTATTACAGATTATTTTTTTAGCCTGATGCCTGGCTATATGTCACCCTAAAGTGCGAATCAGAAGCAGGTTGAAATAAAAATAAAGCCAATCCCTGTCTTCCAAAGCCTGGCTAGCAGCCAAGAAGAAGTGGATCTGTCTATAACGTAGAGTACATGATTCAAAATGACATTGAAGTTAAGGAAAAAAAAGAGAAAGCCTTGCCTAATTTCATGTACATGGTCAGTAAAGTTTGCTGACAGATTTATGAGCTTCTACCTGTTCAACACTCCTCTGCTGAATTTTTTCACTGACTCGTATCTGAAGAGAGGCAAATGAGCTCATCTTCAGGCCCTTCGAATGTTCTTTCCCAGGACCCGATGGACTTTAAATCTATCAGAGAAACTGATTGAATTTGACTCCATGCTGCCGTTGTCTGAGGCCCTGACATGGAGGCTCTTGGGACACAGACCTCCATGGCTGGTATAGTCCTTGGAGGACAGCAAGGAGAGGATGAGCATGGCCTCTGCACTAGGAATGGGCTGGACACCGCGTTGGAAAGTCCCCTCTCCTCTTTAGGAACCTGAGCTACACAATGTGAGAGTAACACAACACTCTAGGTCGCTGCAGGAACTGCTCAGCCGCTGCATTTCTTTCTAACCTTTCCATGGGGTAGAGCTGGAGGACTTCAGAGCCACATGACCTCTTGCCTCCAGAGCCAGGTGACAGTGACCCCTTCGAGTGCCTTGCGGGGTATGAGGATTAAAGGCTAACTTCCAAGAGACAGAGCAGAGGCAACACAGGTGCTTCCACAGTGGGCAGCTCCCATCCCATCGCTTTCAAAAGTTAAGATGTTTTCAGGCTGAAACAGATGAAGTGTTGCAGATGTAGATAGATGAGGAACTGGCCCAGGGGATGATGGAAGCTAAACTTTGTAGGGCAAGCCAGCCTGCTGGGAACTCAGGAAGGCCTTGGTGTTGCAGCTTTGAGGCAGAATTCCTTCTCTGGGAAACCTCAATTTTTGTTTTTAAGGCTTTCAACGCTGTGGATGAAACCCACTCACATTCTTGTCAGTAGTTTCTTTCACCTAAAATCAACTGATTAGAAATGTTAACCACATCTGACAAAAAACTTCAGAGCAATACTTACCAGTGTTTTGTTAAGTACCTGGGCATAAGAGCTCAGTCAAGTTAGACCCGAAAGACCATCACATGGGCTTTGACCAAATGCCCTGTCTGGTATGGGAAAGCCTATGCAATGGGAAAGCCTATGCAATGGCCAAGCCAAGTGAGTTCTTTGTAGTTGGTTTTCTGGTCATTGGATCCCTATGAAGAAAAAGAGGTGTGAACTCCCCATTAGATAATTCAGGAAGAAGCTGCCACAGAATGTGCATCCAGCAGATGTTGAATACATGGGTCTTTTGTCCTTCCACATGTAGGATCCTCTGCTCCTCACCTCCTGAGGATGGGAGAAAGAAAGAGGTTCACTCTGTCCAAAGGAGAGCTGGAGCTGAGGGTGCCCTGGGCTGGTCTCTCAGCCACAGCCAGGGTTCTGGAATCACCTTCTTTGTCACTCTCTGTTGTCTGGCCAATTCCCACCACAGATGGGAGGGAAATACCACCACCCTGGGAGTGACAGGGGATCCCAGCTACCTATTTTTCAGGGTCAGCCTGTGCACAGGCAGAGTAGATGTCTCTGGGTGACCACAGGGAAGGGTCTCCCGCCCACACCTGTGTCCTCTATCTAGTTGGACCACAGAGGTTAGGGGTGGTTTCAGAATGAAACAGATCAGAGTTTGAACTTGCTTCCCCCATTTACCAGCTGTGGCACCCAGAGCAAATTACCTGCCATTTCTCCATTAGCCAACTTGGGTCAATGTATCTGTATAATGTTGTATAATGTTGATGTAAGGAGGAAATGGGGGTAATATAGAAAGATCTTCATGCACCGCCTGGAACTAAGAACTGCTGACTATTACTGCTTCAACATAAAATTCTATCAGTTGAGAAACATTCCTTTACCTTAAATCCACACACATATTTTAGGGCCACATGACAGAGGGGCCTCATTATGTTACCATCACCTGGTATGAATCAATATCCCCGGTCAGTTTCCTTCATGAGAAGAGTGAACTGGGCGTATGGGGAGGCCAGGGGTAAGGTAAATTATATTTCACAGAATTTCCCTAGCTCCAGATTCATATTTCTTAAGAAGAAAAATTGGGTCACCTTGCCAGATGCTACTTCCTTATTACCAACATGTGGTCTCATAGACAGCCCTCCATGCTGCTGTTAGGGCATGGGGTAGAAGGAGCTAGATTGTATACAGAAGAAAATTCAATTCTATTCTAAAAAAGGAGGATCACAAAGCTGAGACTCAGGCCATCATTCTAAAAGGGGAAAAGAAGAAGAGGGAAGACAAGAGACACGTGAAAAGCTCAGAGTAATTTCCTGACTTTTAACTTTCAACATCAATGCAATTGGAGTACACAGAGGTTTCCTGAACAGGTCATATCTGACACTAAAACTGTAGGTGATGGTCTTGAAAAAAAAAAAAAAACAGGCACAAAATTCTCTAGCTTGCAATGAGGGTTGCATCACGGTGACAAGTGCAAGGGGTCAAGTCACGTGACTTGACTATCAGGTGGAGCACTGGCTGGTGGGTGTGACCTGAGCCTCAGCTCCCGCCTCTGTGAAATGGGAGCAATAAAAAATGATAATAACACCACCCACCTCATAGGGCTCTTCTGGAAAGTAAGTGTGAATGTGTAAGTGAAGTATTAACCAAGTGCTTGACATCGAAGTACTCGGTCATTTCATCGGTGGCCCTCAGCATCATTGTCCCCGTCATCATAATCACCCTCTAATTCGTGAAACAGACAACAGTGGTATCCAAAATGGACTAGCAGTGGAGAGTGGGGGTGTGAATATCTACAGTAAATCAGAGGTTACTCTATATTTTTCCATGTAGACCTGCAGTTGGGAGTTGGTTAATTAAAGCTCAGATACCTTGAAACCAAACCTATTCAAAGGCATTGAATGGCTATGGAAATAGACCCAAGAAAATAATTTGCAGCTAGAAACAGAGACACTGCCCAGTAGAAGATCTTTTGTTGAGTCAAAAAATGCCAGGACATAGGCAAACTCTCCACTAACAGAAGACAGCTGGTTCCAGGGCTCAGAACTCCAGACGGCCTGCAGGGAACTTTGATGGTTAAGGAGACGTGGTCTTAGGATCCTGAGCCAAGAAGAAGTGTGTTCTGTAATAAATGGAAGAACCAAACCACACAGGGCGGGCAGCTACAGGTTTTCATGGGCATTAATTTTCCTTACTATCACGAATGTTTAAATGCTATAAACACACATAAGTGTGACAAATGGGAAAGCACAAAATGACCATTAGGATTATAATATGTGTGTGAGAAAGCCATTGAAACACTTTCTGCAAATAAAGGGCCATATAAATACTAAATAATTCTACTCATTATTATTATTAATAATGTGTCATCTGGCCAAAGCCATTCCTTAAGTACTTTATGTTCTCTGTTGGAATCAAGTCATTAATTCCATTTATATAGTTAATGGGGAAGCCCTGAGTCCAAATTAGGTTCCTGGGAAGATGTATTAGAATTACAGGCAAGGGGAGATCCTTATCCATTTTTCCCCCCTCAGCAAATGTGAGGTTGCCTCTACACCCAAAGCTTTTTTGCCCCTGAACTCTACTTGGATGAGACCCTGGAACAATACTATGGAAAGAAGTGGCTGTGATAGTTCATGATGGTTTTGAGTCAGATGACCTATGGCTAGGACCTCAGCATAACCCTGGCCCATTAACAAGTTTCTTCCACAGCAGTCACATTCTAGTTGGCTCCAGCAACCAGCTTTCTCTGTGTGTAGTGAAACAGCGCAGAGTGGGAGAATCCCCGAGGATGTGCCCTCTCAAACTCTGCAAGGCAGTTAGCCTATGACCCTTTTCCAAAATGGGGACAGGAAAGCCAGGTGGATAAGACTGTGGGCTCTAGAGTCCGTGGCGCCTACTTCGTATCCCAGCTCACCAGTATCTGAATCCTCATTGGTTAGTTTGCTTAATGTCTTCCCACCAAACTGCCTCACCCTTGAAAGAAAGACTAGCCTTGAAAACAGCGTAATAGTAAATACTTTTAGGTTTATCTGACTTATTTGTATTTATTAGAAAAGGAAGGAAAGAAAGGGAAGGAGGAAGATGTGGAGAAGGAAGGGAGGAGGGAAGGAGGGGGGGAGCAGGCCGGTAGAGAGAAAGGGCTCCCTAAAAAGCCAGAGCTTTACCTGACAGACCTGAGAGAGGACAGGCTAGAGGACCCTCTCCAGAGCCCAGGGTCTATCACTGAAAGGCTCAAGAGCAAGAGCGTTGTGAAACCCAGTGGAGCAGACACCTCCTAGGAGCCAGACCTGGGGGGCTGCTCGAGCAGCAGTGACAACTTTTGCTTTTTTAAAAAATTATTTTTATGAACATACAATGTATTATTTGCCCCAGGGGTACAGGTCTGTGAATCATCAGGCTTGTACATTTCATAGCGCTCAGCATAGCACCTACCCTCCCCAATGTCCCTCACCCAACCACCCTCTCCCTAACCCTGCCACCCCCCTCCCCCAGCGACCCTCAGTTTGTTTTCTGAGATTAAGAGTCTCTTATGGTTTGTCTCCCTCCCAACCCCATCTTGTTCAACTTTTGCTTTTTGCGGAGGGTGGTAGGGTCTGTGCTGTGTGCATGTTTAAAGATTACAAATAGAGGGAGGTGTGAGTCTGTTTTGCAGCACTGAGGTCCCTGTAGGGGATGTTTGGGCTGAATCAATGTGTCCTTGCTCTGCAATTACCAGTCTAATTAGAGGGGGAGGTTACAGCTCAGGTGACTATCAGCGGCTCTGGCTACATATATAAACAAATACATTGTTTGAATTGGAAACATATTTGGCAACACATGAAGATCTCACCCTTTGGTTTCAGGGAGGTTATTTCAGGAACATGGAACTCTTGGAGGAGAGTCCACATCTCATTCCTGCCATGAGCCCATAAGGGTTATTCAGTACTTTCACTACCAATTGCTTCCAGATTATTCTATACCAGAGGCTTCATAAGCAGGGGATAAAAGTCATTATATATCAACAACACAATTTTTAAGATTTTTTATTTGTGTATTAGAGAGAAAAAGAGAGAGAGAGAGAGAGATCACAAGTAGGCAGAGAGGCAGACAGAGGGGGAGGGAGAAGCAGGCTTCCTCCTGAGCAGAGAGCAGGATGTGGGGCTCAATCCTAGGACCTTGGGATCATGACCTGAGCTGAAGGCAGAGGCTTAACCCACTGAGCCACACAGGCGCCCTTTTCAATGTGCCAGGGATAGAGAGAAAACTTTATAAATAATTTTTCTCTTTTACTTTTGAAACAAACCCCTCAGTTTGAGGAAACTGAGCTAGGTAGGTTAAACAACCTTTTCAAAGCCATGCTGAAAAGCACCAAACTCGGGTTTACACCTCTATTTATGCTACTGTACCCGGGGGGCATCCACACCCCTCCGCTGAAGGAAGTTGGCAGAAGACAGAGGCTTGATCATATCCATAGGGGTGATGAAGGAGACAACTCCTGAATTGTGGATAGTGACACTAACGATAACGGTTATCCACGGATTCGGTAAGACTTGCCATATAATGGGAGATTTGTTAGAAAGTAGAAGGCCTGTGCCTTGCAGGCAGGTGCCTCTGGGCTCTGGGACTGGTCGGTGCTGGACTACCTGCTCCTTCCCACCAGGAGAGCTGGGCACAGGAGACAGGCCATCATGGACACGCTATCTCAGTGACCGAGACATGACTTGCGCTGCGGGAGAACTGGTAGTTTTGCCTAATGGCAAAGAGCAGGAATTCGGTTCTTCTGGAGGCCTTTGGATGAATAAATGTGAGCAGCCCTGCTGTTTAGGGACGCTCCTGGTCCTCAGTCCTTTTCTTAGGAGCCTCCATGCATCAGGGTCCAGGCTCACCAACATTAGAAACGCTGGCTGCATGTGTTCTGTTCATGGGCAATGGATAAAACACTTAACACGCTGACTCTGTAATACCCTCATGTATTTAAAATATAATTAAGGATTCAAATAAAAAGATCCATTCTCACTTTTGTCTCTCCTTCTTCAAGTTTATACTCTTCTCCCTTAGATGATCACTTTTTAGTCTTTTTTTTTTTTAATATGTCCCTCAGGGTTTTAGTAAAAAATGCAGCTAAAATATGCATAGGTATAGTCCCTTTTCCTTGCTTATGTAGAAGTGCGACACTGCTCTGTACCATTTCTTTTAGCATATCTTTTTATTTTCAGAACTTGGAAAGATCTTGTGTCCTTTTCATAAGTGCACAATGTGTCACAGGATGGGTGGATGGTAACTAACTCCATCAATTTCCTATAGGACACTCAGGTTGTTTACCATCTTTTGCTATTTTCAAGGATGCTGCAGGGAACAGCCTGTGTGAGCACCATTTTCTGTGAATGTATAAAATGCACCATTTTAGATGTACTTTTGGAGGTAGACTTTGCAGAAGTCAGCTACTGTTAAGGACATATGCCTTTTCCTTTAGGAACCTTTTGGGTATTCTGACAACCTTAGTCAGAACTTTAAAATTCATCCTTGAGAGTGCATTCAGTGGAGGAGATGATGATCTTCATTTGAAGCTCCTGTCCAAGTCATCAGTATAGAGCTTGCCCATTTCTTGAAATTAAGAAGCCACATGAGCCACTTAATAATTCTCCTAGAGCCTGGCTCTTCCCATCACACGTCACCACTCACACATCTTCAAGGGGGTGCTCAGTGGCCGCAGTCTGGAAGCCAAGGCCACCCGCTTCCAGACTCTAGTACACATTTCCACTGCTCCTGTGGCCACTCAGTGCTCCCAACCCATCCATGCCGGAGGCCTGGACTCTCCAGATACAAGCCTCTGCCCTCCCCTCCACTCTTCTACAACACCTCATTCGTCCCCTCATCTGGTGCTCATTCACGCTGCTCTGTGTTTGGGGCACACACCTTCTTTCTCTTTCTGGCTACGTGATCTTCTGGTGCAGGGATTTCTCTACCTTCTCCAGGTACTGGAGCAGCTAGAAGCAGCCTTGCACAAGGTCATTGTTCAGTAGAGAATTGCGGTGATGTTCAGCAGCTGCTCTCCGAGGTCCTGAGCTGTGGCTCTCCCATCTTGGCCCCAGTGACTGCGGCAGTAACTTCCATCTGTGATAACTTTTCATGGTTTCTGTGGCAGCACGAGTGTTTTTCCCCTTTTCAGAAAGAAGTGCTTCAAACAGCCAGTAAGCCCCACTGAGGCTGGGCAGCTCCATTTTCCTTCCTTCTGGAAAGCTGCCCACAAAAGTCCCTCATGAGGCCCTGCTAGTAAAGGATATTGTGCTGCAATTAATCTTTGAAAGTTCTGGGCCAAAGTCCCCTCAGCTTCTTTCTCTTTAGCCTTAAGAAAGACAAATTGGCGGGGGTGTAGGGGTGGGGCGCACCTGGGTGGCTCAGTTAGTTAAGCATCTGCCTTCGGTTTGGGTCATTGTCCTGGGGTCCTGGAATCTAGCCCCACATCAGGCTCCCTGCTTGCTGGGAAGCCTGCTTCTCCCTCTCCCACTCCTCTATTTGTGTTCCTTCTCTTGCTGTGTCTCTGTCAAAGAAATAAATGAAATCTTGAAAAAAAGTAAAAAAGACAAAAGGGCTTTGTACCCCCCCCCACCCCGAGTGCACTCTCCCACCAACAAAAAAACCTTTCCCTTCCTCTTAAGGTTGCAGAGAACTCAACATCTTTTTAGTTTTCAAACCCAGATGAAAGACATAGTGACAGTTTCTAATTCAGCTTCACAGGTTCCTATTTGCATGGAGGGACCTAGAAAAATCAGGTCTCGGATACCACTCTGTTGAACCTGCAGTTTACTTTGTCAGAGCTGTATGCTGCTCTAACCATAATGAAAAGAGGAAGCAATAAACTCCCTGCTCGTGTATCAGCATCCTCCAAGTGTGGCCCATGTGCTATGACACCAGGATCATCTGAGGGATCTTGCTGCACATTCAATGTTGAGAAATGTTGATCTGACTATTGGAGGTAATTAATGAAAAGTCCAGGAAAGCAAAAGGGACTAGGACTCATGATCTACAAATTCTCCCCCACTTCCCAGACAGCTATGCTGGGTTATCCTAGCAGAGTTACATCAGTCATTTGCGCTAGAGAAACCAAGCTCCCCAAATCTGCCCAATCTATAAACTGGATAAACTGGGGGTATAGAATCTGGGATCTGTGATAAATTAAAAACATGTTCAGTTGTTTTTTTTAAGTTGGGGTAGCTGTCAGGATTCTTCCTGTTGAAAGTATCAGAAATCTCATCTAAATCTGTATTAAGAAAAAAAAAATTAACTTCCATAAGTGAAAGTTTCAAGATTGAGGCATAGCTGCATCCTGAGACTCTTTTGGCTTTGCTATTCTGAGTGTGGGCTTTACTCAGGGGCCAGGTTTTTCCCGCCATGGTCTCCAGCTTCAGTCTGAGGTGATTCCAGCTCAGAAGGTGAAGGTTCTCCTCCACAGTAACTCTGGGGCTAAGAGGTCACTTCTGAATCAAACGCTCTCATCAGAGAGAGTTTATGCTCTCCCAACATACACACACTGAGAACAGGGGAGAAATAGATTCTGGAAAGAAAATTCTTATTGTCATGATCAGAAATGGCGATGCATATTATACAGGCAGAACAATAGATTTCACTATAGTTCATACATTTAAAAAATCAACAGAGAAATTGATCAATAACCAGTAAAAGGCAATGGTACTTTTTATGTACCTTAAAGGTAATTGCGATTTCTTAAGAATGTGGAATTTGGAGTCAAAGTCGCAGATTCTTGCTATGAGCTCTAAGAACCTCTTGGTGCATTCCATTTTCTTGCCCAGAAGACAGAAGCAGTGCCTACTCTGAAGAGCTACTCCTTTCAAAGCCGACCTGTTGCTTATAATTACTCATTGAATGCCTGGTTTTCATCAGTCTGTAAACCCGTGCCGGCCAACCCCATGGCTATCTTATTCAATGCTGTATTCCCAGTGCCCCCCCCCCAAATACTTGACATATATTAGATGCTCAATAAATATTTGAAATATAAATTAAGCAAATTAATACATGGAGCAAATAGAATTGGGGGAAAAGTCGATAAACCAGAGACCAGTTATTGGTCTCAATCTGTGGATACATAATAATAGAAAATCAGATTGCATGCAGAAGGGGATGTCAGGAAACTCCAATTCCAATCCTAGTTCTGCTATTAATTAGGGTCATGACCTTAGATAATCATCATAGCTCTTAGAGCTTCAATTTCTTTTTCTTTTCTTTTCTTTTTTTGCCTTTGAAAATTTTTTTTAGTTACATTATATTAGTCACCATACAGTGCATCACTTGTCTTTGATGTAGTGTTCCATGATTCATTGTATGCATATAACACCCAGTGCTCTGTGCAATTCATGCCCTTCCTAATACCCAGGACTGGGTTTCCCCCTCCCCCTCCCCCTTCCTCTCTAAAACCCTCAGCTTGTTTTTCGGAGTCCATAGACTCTCATGGTTTGTCTCCCCCTCTGATCTTTGCCCCCCTTCATTTTTCCCTTCCATCTCCTAATGTCCTCCATGCTATTCCTTATGCTCCACAAATAAGTGAAACCATATGATAATTGACTTTCTTTTTTTTTTTTTTTAAGATTTTATTTATTTTATTTGACAGACAGAGATTACAAGTATGCAGAGAGGCAGGCAGAGAGAGAGAGAGAGAGAGAGGAGGAAGCAGGCTCCCTGCTGAGCAGAGAGCCCGATGTGGGACTCGATCCCAGGACCCTGAGATCATGACCTGAGCTGAAGGCAGCGGCTTAACCCACTGAGCCACCCAGGCGCCCGATAATTGACTTTCTCTGTTTGATTTATTCACTCAGCATAATCTCCTCTAGCTCCATTCATGTTGATATAAAAGCTGGGTATTTGTCCTTTCTGATGGTGGAGTAATATTCCATTGTGTATATGGACCACATCTTCTTTATCCATTTGTCTATTAAAGGGCATCCCAGCTCTTTTCACAGTTTGACTATTGTGGACATTGCTGCTATGAACATTTAGGTGTATATGGCCTTTCTTTTCACTTCATCTGTGTCTTTGGAGTAAATACCCAGTAGTGCAATTGCCAGGTCAGAGGGTAGCTCTATTTTTAATTTTTTGAGGAACTCCCACACTGTTTTCCAAAGTGTCTCTACCAACTTGTGTTTCCACCAACAGTGTAAGAAGGTTCTTTCTCCACAACCTCTCCAACATTTGTTGTTTCTTGCCTTGTCAATTTTTGCCATTCTAACTGGTATAAGGTGAATAATTTGAATTTCCCTGATGGAGCCTCAATTTTTGACTCTGTAAGTGCCGAAGGATTGATGATTCCTAGTATTATTACACAACAACTAAATTCTGTTAAGATATGTGACGAATCAGAGTATGATCTTATAACTATATATTAATATATAATATAATGATAAAATATATAAGTATAAAATGTATTTTAAAATATTAATATAAAATTATTGCTCTAGACTAGACTTATGTAGGTCATGGGTATGAGTTCTGATCATGGAGATCACCATTTTCATCCTTCCTTCCTTTTCTTTCCATTCTTTCTTGTACTTGAATAATTATTAAACACTTGCTCTGTGTGTTCTGGCTCTGTTGATGATTAAAAATTAATCTCAGCAATCTACATCCTTGTCTTGATTAGGCACTCCCCACCTGGGCCCCGTAGGTTCTGTCTTTGATGACAATCAATGTCCAACCATCAAAGATCTACCATGTGTAATTCCATAAACTGATTAAGAGACATTCTTTTCTGACCTTAATGTATTATGAAAATGACAGAGGCTAATCCCTCTTGAAGTATAATTTTCTGAGAATAGAACTTTGGTCTTAAAATGATAGCCAAGTCCACACTGGAGAGGGGCCTTTCCAATCTCTTCTATTTTGTGACTTCCTCTTTCCAAAATGGATTAATTGGGTGGCACTTAGTTTCCCAATAGATTCCCTTGTCTTCAATCATAAATCAATGCTGTCCTTGCCAAATTGACTTTCCTGATGAGACTTCGGGAAGGGAAATAACAAATCCTCCGACAATACACTTTATATCTCCCTATTACTTCAGATCTGCAGGTACTGTAGCTTTCACATGCTTGTTTATTAGTTCAATCCATTAAGAGAACAATGATCAAATATAAATACCCCAGGCAGAAACATGACAAGGGCAAGGAAATAGATGACTACTGGCACTCATTTGTAATATAATAAATAGTATTTCAACATGTTGTAAGTTTTTGACCTTAAGCAAGGGAAAGTTGATGACTTTAATAGAGTTTTCCTCACAAGCCTTTTCCTTTCTGCTTCAAAACTCCTGGCTATCTTTTTTTTTTTTTTTTAGATCAGTAGTTCTTTTACAATTACATCTCCAGGTTTCAAAGCCAGGGTCCACTTGAAGAATGCTCTATTGGCTGGATGGGTACCCCACAGCCTACTGTAAGCAGAGGCTCTCCCAGTTTGGACAAAGCAGAGTTGGAAACATGCTTCCTGCTTATTGCAGAAAGCCTGCACCCTAGACTAGACTGGATAAGACTCATAAGAAGCACTGCTTCGGCTCTGATGCTGTAAGAATTTAGCTTAAAAATATATATTTCTATGGGTGTCTGGTGGCTCAGTGGGTTTAGCCTCTGCCTTTGGCTCAGGTTATGATCTCAGGGTTCTGGGTTCAAGCCCTGCATCAGGTTCTCTGCTCAGCGGGGAGCCTGCTTCCCTCTCTGTCTCTGCCTGCCTCTCTGCCTACTTGTAATCTCTCTCGCTCTCGGTCAAATAAATAAATAAAATCTTATACATATACATACATATATATATGTATGTGTGTGTATATATATATATACATATATATACATATATATATGAACATTTATACACACACACACACATACACACACACACTCTTAGATGCACAGCTTAAGAATTATGAGATTTCTAGTCATATAGAAGCCACTGCATCGATGGGAAATTTGGGATACTAACTTCTCTAAGCTTCACTTTCTTCATCTGTAGGATATAAATGACAATAATGTCACTTCCAAGGGTTGTGGTGAATAGTAAATGTCCTTAAGCTTGTAAAGGGCTTAGCAGGGCTTGGCACATACCACATGCTCGGAAAGCAGTGGGTATGGGTCTGTGGGTGTTAGGGTTCTTTCTGTCCTCTTCACCCCAGCCTCCATCACTGTGTAGCCAAAGAAATGCCTTTGGCTCTGGGGTAAATGGAACCAAAGGCAGGAGGAATCCTGCTGATTAACACAGAGTAGGATCTGCCAGCATTTCCAGCCCTTCCCCAATCAACCTGTCTGATAACCATCTTCTTGATACCCCTGAGAGCTTCTTGTCACCCCTCTGGTCCAAACTCCTGCATTTGCTTGCTAACCTAATCGCCATTTTTATTATTTTGAGATCTTTTCCCTTTCCTCCCTCTGTGCTCAGAGTCCACTCAAAACCAACCAGTTTCCACATTTCTGATGTTCTATCAAGTCTTTAAAAATTCCTTACTTCATAAAAATTCCTTACTTCATAAAAGCTCTTGTAAAGGGTGAGCCACGCAAAGAAATACCAAACTCACCAAATTAGAGGTATTGATCTCTTTGCCAGAATGGAAGGGAAAAAACATTCTTTTCAAATGGTCAATGAACCAAAATACATCGTGTTGGCAGAAAGATGTAGGGACTTAGTTTTGGGATGAAGAAATGAGAAAAGGTTGAGAAAATAAAAATTGTACCAGACATATAAATCATTAGTTCTATAAAAGCACAAATATTTGGGGGTGCCTGGGTGGCTCAGTGGGTTAAAGCCTCTGCCTTAGGCTTGGGTCATGATCCCAGAGTCCTGGGGTAGAGCCCTGCATTGGGCTCTCCGCTCGGCGGGGAGCCTGCTTCCCCTCTCTCTGTCTCTGCCTCTCTGCCTACTTGTGATCTCTGTCAAATAAATAAATAAATGAAATGTTTAAAAAAATAAAAATAAAAATAAAATCTTTAAAAAAAAGCACAAATATTTGACTCACTGTAAAGCAGTATGCCCTATCAGTTAGTGTCCTTTTGGAAAATATCCTTTGATTTTATTGGGAGAGGGCTGTTCCCTGTCATTTATAATATTGAGCACTACAGCATATTAGA
Organism: Mustela nigripes; assembly: GCF_022355385.1. NCBI lineage: Eukaryota > Metazoa > Chordata > Mammalia > Carnivora > Mustelidae > Mustela > Mustela nigripes. Next base: position 172,081,121 of record NC_081560.1, on the reverse strand, counting down.
CAAATAGGGTGTTATAATAGCATCTGACTTCAAGAATCATCATAAAAGACCTTGAGAGTTCAATTAATCCATCCTGCCATCTTTACATCCGACAGCCCCAAATGATTCCACCAATAACCTCATTGCTTTGGAAAGAGTAATCAGAGTTTCAAAATGTGAAAATGCAAACAATTTTATGTCCCTTCCTTCCTTCCGACCTTCCTTCCCGCTCTCTCTTTCCCTCCCTCTCCCCCTCCCCCCACTCTTTCTTTCTTTCCTTCCTTCCTAACAGGTATTGATTTTATTTAGAGAGAGAGTGCCTGGGCATGTGCATATGTGCATAAGGGGAGGGTAGAGAAGGAAAGGGAAAGACGCAGATTCCCTGCTGAGTGTGGAGCCCCTGGTGCAGGGGAAGGGAGGAAGCACCGTCCCACAGCCCCGAGATGACGAGATGACTGCGGCAGCTGAACCACCCCAGGCTTCCGCCCCACTCTTTCTATCAGTTGCGATGCTAATGAAATTTTCAGTCAGACCTTTCTAAATCATGTGCTTTCCCTATAACCATTTCTTACTACTTAAAAGGTGTAGTCTTCATTTTCTCGTAATTTTACATCTTCATTTGTATTTTATTATCTCCAAGATGATATTCTAGTTGGCCATATGACAACAGGGGAAACGGAGCTTCTTCTTGCACCACTTAGGTTAGAAGGGAGAGTTACACTCTTCTTAAGGCAGCCTAAATGCTACTGTTACTCCAAGTGCTTGTCTCCATCCTCCCAGGAAGGCCAGTCCAGTTACAGTCATTGGAAATAAACTGATTCAGATGTTTATGTGTTAAATTAAAATGTTGTCTTTGACTTGAGGTTAGAGCATCATAAAGGGCATGATCAGAAGTCTCTGAAGCTGTCCTGGGCAAAGGAGGTATATTTATAAATCCAAGCTTGCAGGAGGAAAGGAAAAAGACCTGTGAGCTCTTTGCACAGTACTAATGTCATTCCAGCCCAGCCTTATACCCCATCCTCCTGGCTTAATTATGCCCATTTTAGAAAGCCTGGTTAGCATGCGGTTTATTGTCAATTTTATCTGTTTTTAAAAATGAAAATAAATTATAAATTTAAAAAAAAAGATTTTATTTATTTATTTGACACACAGAGAGAAAGATCACAGTAGGCAGAGACAGGCAGGGGGGGGGGGAAGCAGGCTCCCTGCTGAGCAGAGAGCCTGATGTGAACTTGATCCCAGAACCCTGAGATCATGACCTGAGCTGAAGGCAGAGGTTTAACCTACTGAACCACCCAGGCACCCCCCACGTTTAAAAAAAAATATTTCATTTATTTATTTGACAGAGAGATCACAGTAGGCAGAGACCGGCAGAGAGAGAGGAGGATAAATTATAAAATATTTTCGTTTAAGGCAATAATGCCTAGATATCTCTCAGGAGGTTTGGGGGAAACATGATCCAGGCAGGAGTTTGAGGTAAAAATCCCATCTCCTTTCTCCACATGAAGGCTGGTCGACATTCTTATCTATCCTGTTCCCAACACAGGTTCAGGGAGACAATACTGATTCTGGTTGTTTCCTCAAGCTAATGCTCCTTCCAGTATTGCCTGATGGGATGGCAGAACATCATGGCTTTTGGCATCGTGCTCTTATCTTGTTTCATAAGTTACCAAAATCAAGTAGAAAGAACCAAATCCATAGACAGCTAGTTTAATTAATTAATTAGCTAATTAATTAATTTCCATATCATGACACAAACAAATTCCATATTCTGGGGAGGGAGTCCTAACCTCGCTTCATTAACCAGCTCCACCCTCTCTCCCTCCCACTCTATATATGCACACACAAAAAAGGGTGAACCCTCTCAGAGGGAATAGACTATGTCTTCGTTGATCTCAGTGCACAAGTAATGTCAGCTTCCTGAAAACTTTACAAATGGACACAAATTCCTGAAACTGCTCTTGTGTTTTTCCATGTCTGATGTTCATAAGGCGGAGCTTGGACTATGTCTCCCCATCACAAATGTTAATGTTCCCTCCCTGCCTGTCAACCCCATAACCCAGGTCTTCCGTGATCAGAAACTGGACCCATTTTCCTTTCCATTTTCCTGTCTTCTCTTCTTCTCCCACAGGGAAACAACCGTATAATCCAACTGAACTACTCACAGCTCGGGAACATTCCTCCCACCTTTGCAAAACTTTTTCACATGGATTTCCTTTCCTCAGAAGGCTATTTCCAATTCTAGTCTCCATTTCCTAGACACCATCTCAGATAGCACCTTATCCTACAATCCTTCCTATCTAACTCCCTTCCAAATATATGTGAACACATCCTGCTTTAAATGGTCACATGTTTTATAGTTTCTGAGGTATCAGATATCCTCTCAACTTTTTTTTTAAAGGTTTTTTTTTTTTTTAAGATTTTATTTATTTATTTGACAGAGATCACAAGTAGGCAGAGGGGGGCAGGGAAGCAGGCTCCCCTCTGAGTGGAGAGCCTGATGCAGGGCTTGATCCCAGGACCCTGGGATCATGACCTGAGCCGAAGGCAGAGACTTTAACCCACTGAGCCACCCAGGCGCCCCTTTATAAAGGGGTTTATTTATTTATTTTAGAAAGAGTGTGAGGAGGGGGCGGGACAGAGCAGGAGGGAGAAGGAGAGGGCGAAAATATCAAGCAGACTCCCGGCTAAGCATGAGCCCCAAAAGGGGCTCCATCTCAAGATCCTGAGATCATGACCTGAGCCCAAATCAAAAGTTTGTTACACAATCAACTGAGCCACTCAGGCGCCCCAGATCATGGTAAATTCTTAAATAGGCTGCATGTAATTCCAAAAAAGAATGAGAAGGTTCTCCATAATCTGACATGAAATGTTATCTAGAATGTAGAGAATGATCTCCAAGATATATTTCTGCCTGAATAAAGCAAGATACAGATCAAAGCTTCTATATTTAAAAGTGAATAAAAGGAAACATGCATGTGTATACATTTTTTGCTTTTCCATAAAATATATTTGGAAGGAAACAAAAGAAAATGATAAAGCTGTTTGCCTTGGAGAAGGAGATGGGGAGGCTGGGTTACTGGGATTAGGAAGAATGTTTTTAAGGAACTGTATATACTTGTGTACCTTTTGAAACTTAAATTATGGGGTTGAAATACCTATCTGAAGAAACACATATGATTACAATTAAATAAATCTTTTGTTTTTATCCCTCTTTTAGAAAAATGCTTCTCTAAGTGGGTCCTACCATGATGTCTCAGATGAGTGTGTCAAACGCAAGAGCAAAGGGAGGCTTTTGATATTTTTAGCCAGCTCAGTAGAAGGAGAAAAGGGATCACTCTTGGGAGCTTGCAGAGTTTTAACTTCACTGCAGCTTAGAGTCCTGTAACTGTGCCTTCCCAGGAAACATCCCCAGGGAGCTCTCATCTCAAACTTGGCCTGGATTTCCCAGTTCTGGCCTCAGTCAGAGATGGTCACTGTTTGCTTTAATCATCAGGTGAGCCAGATTTCTGTGTCTGCCATGAATGAATATAGTAATTAGTGAGATTTAGGTCTTGTATTGGAAGTCTTGGAGAAGTTGAGAAAGCAGCATTCTTGCTTTTTGTCTTGAGGTGGATTTGGAGAAATGCCCTTCAAGTTTTCCCTTTCTCTTAGGGAAGGTTCCTTTGTACCTTAGCTTGGATTCTGCTATCTTGAAGGGTCTGATGTGAATATGTGCAAATTAACAGGGACCAGGTAAGCAGAGAAGGTCAACAGGAAGTTTGAAGAAAATAAGAAAAAATTTCTGCATCACCCATTAGGGCTAATTTACATGGCCTCAAAATATACCCCCACCCCATTCTCTGCTCCTCACTGTTTAAAAATCCATAGCACATTTCTGAAAAGGAGTAACTACAACATTGACAGTTAACATAAAATTTTAAGAATGCCTTAATGAAAAAAAAAGAAAAAGAAGGATGGTCCTCTTTGGAATTTGCCTGAATGAGCTTCCATTATGCATTGGGAACCAGCAAAGCAACTAATCAGAAAGTGTGTCAGTGTGTTTAGACATATTCCCATCGGTGCATTTTCATAAGTTGTTTTGGTTTCAAAAGAGATCATATTTTGACTTGAATTACAGCCTTGATCTTTGTTAACATGAAGTGAACAGAATTGGAGGGATGTGGAGAAGGAAAAAAAAGTGAAAGTAAATGTTTTGTGGCAAAGACTAAAAACGCAAATAAGACATCATCAGTCTTAATTATGTCAGCAAATTGACAAAACTCAGATCTCTTTAAGAGCTGTCAGGATGGTCTCTGCCTGCTCTCCTGCTGGGACATGTTTTCAAACCCATTAACTTCCCTTACTAGGAAGGAATTGCTTTGTCCCAGATATGGAAGCCCTACACTCCCTGTGGATGTGAAACTGTGTTCATGATTTTGACTTCAGAGTCTGTCATAAATCCTCCAGACTGAATATGAAGCAGAGAACCATTTAAAAGGGCTAATTTTATGCCCATCTTAACATTTTCAGGGTAGCTATGGCCATTTTGTCCCATATAATCATAGCCGCTTCACGACCGATGCTAGTAGAGACTCTAGGGATAGGGACAGTCTAGATTTAAATCTGTACCTCAGAACATTTGAGGCATTTAGGGGGGTGGCTGATAGTGACCTGCTACAGTATTTAAAGCCAGTAACAGAGCACATAATAGTAGAAATAATTACAGTTAACGTGTATCAAGTATTCAATAGATGCCAAGTGCTGTGCACCAGTATTTACACAGAATATTTTTTACATCATCCCTGCTGCCCTAAGAAATAAATATTAAGTTTGTCACTAGAACAAAATCTTTATTTTAACTGGAACTGAAGCTCTCAAATTTCAAATCCTTCTCTTCAAAAATGTCTTTATCAAAAACACTGACAAATCCTTCCAAGGGGCTACCCCCAGGCAGTTGCCAGAAATAACTGATCCAAAGCATTGCCTCCTCAGGCTGAAAAAAGTAAGAAAGCACCACTTTGCCTCAAAGCGGACCCAGTCTCAATATGTCTGCCTGCAGTCTTTTAGAGGTTTATGCCTGAACTCGTAATAGAGAGATATCTGATCAGAGAGCTCCTAACCCATTGTAGGAGGGTGGTCAATGAAAAAATGAAGTTTTCTGGATTATTAGGACTAGGTAGCTATTGCCTGCCATGTCTCTGGTTCTTTACAAATGGCTGACCTATACATAAACTACCCTATGATGACCAATAATAAGAGATTCAGATTATAAAAATCTATTTCCAGGCAGGGACCCTGCATTGCTTGATGAATATCACCACTAGCCATGATCTTTCTGATTTGCAGCTCAGACCAGCAGAGGTTGGCCCATTGGGTTCTGTGACCTTGGTGAACTTATTTCTCCAGCTCTCACTTGATAATGCTTTCATGTTACTGAAATCTTTCATATTCTCGGATCCCAAAATGGCAGACCAAGCCCATAATCCTACATTCCTTACCAGTGGAATTGCTGGTAACGCTTTGAGAAACTACCAGACTGGTTTCCACACAGTAGCACTGTGTTACTTACTCCCCCAGCACTGTATGAGGATTTCTTCACATCTTTGCTAACACTTGGTATTTCTCTCTTGGATCCTAGTCATCCTAGAGGGTAGGAAGCATTACTTCATTGTGGTTTTTGATTTCCATTTACTGATGTGGAGCATATTTTCATGTGTTTATTGGACATTTGGAGAAATGTCTATTCTGATCCTTTGCCCATTTTTAAACTGAGTTTTCTTTCTTTCTTCCTCATCTTCCTCACCCACCCCCCACTTTTTTTTTAAACCATTGATTTGCATGTATAATCTAGCTACAAATTCCTTCTCAGATATAGGATTGCAAATATTTTCTCCCATTCTGTGGGCTGTGTTTGCGCTTTTTGGATGACATCTTTTGCAGTACAGACATTTTTAAATTTGATAACGTCTAATCTATCTATTTTCCTTTTGTTGCTCATGATTTTAACATTGTATCTAAGAATTCTCTGCCAAATAGAAGGTTATGATGATTTACCCCTTTATTTTCTTACTATGGTTTTATAGCTTTTGCTACTGCATTTGGGTCATTGATCCATTTTGAGTAAATTTCTGTAAACAGAGAATGTTTTTTTCCTGAGTTCTGAGTAAGTCCCTATGCTTTTGTAAACATCAGATACTATATATTTTTTTGAACACTGGAGGGGTGGATAAAATGCTGATTCCTGAAGTACTGGAGCTCAGTTAGGACTTCAAGAAAAGGTAAATGATATCAACAATGGTATCCATCACATAAGGTTATTTTTTCTTCAGAGAATGAGTGATGGGCATGAAGAATATGAGCCACTTTTAAATCCATGGCAGTGTGTTGACCATCTATCTATCCTTCACTCTGTTATTTGTATTTATTTTGAAATACACTGGCAACTACTTCACTGCTAAATTCAGCATAATGGGTGTACATGATAGGGTGAAGAGCTATAATTATGTTTCTTCAAAGTACAGTCCAAGATACAAGATCATTTTAGCATTTTATTATGAGGTTTTATTTATTATTTTTCAAGCAAGTCAGAGTTTGATAAATTATGTAGTAGGAGCTGGATAACCAATCTAGCACACCATGCACCTAAACTGAATATGATTCCAATAAATGTATTTCTTTGATAAATGACTTCTACCTCTATGATTTATCAAGTTAATGTGGAATAGCTCTAGAACAGCAAGGTAACAGTCCTATTCCACAATTTTTTAGATTTTATACTGTAGGTTGAGAGGAGGGAAGGAGGGGAGTATATTTCCCTCCAAGAAGAGGTTAAGGGAAATAAATGGGTTTATTTTAAGTCAGTAGTGTGTGTTTCAAATAGTTGAACTAAAAACCAGGAAATGCTATAAAAACACAAGAATTTTGCTTATGCCTATAGTTGTGCAAATTAACTCTCTAATGAAGAACTGGAAAAAAGTCTTTAGAGGTAACTGATCTCATTAAACTATAAGATATGCAAAAAATTTCTCACATCGTAACCTCATTCCCAAGGGGTCCAGAGTCAGCTTGGAGTATAAAAGCATCTGCACAGGTTAATGGACTTTGGTGGGGTTTGGGAAGTAGGAAATATTATACCTGAAAATCTTACTGACTAATGTATCTGAAAACCAAAACACAAGTTGTATTTAGGTGGCTAAATGTAAATCCAATGCTGGACTAGATATATAGAAGGGTAGGGAGTCAAGGGAGAGATGGGGTCAAGATTGACATCTGGGTTTCTAGTTTGCCAACTGGATTGTGGTACAGTTCCTCAAGATATGGAAGAGGACCTGTTTGGGGGCAAATGACCATGGCTTTATTTCCCAGAAATAAATGCTTATTAAAATAAACATTTTAAACATTAAAGTAGAAATGCTTAACAAGGGGATATGGCAATCTGGAATGTGGAAGAAGGTTTTGGGCTGGGGATATGAATCTAAGAATCTCATGAATCTCTGTAGATTATCTACAGAAAGTATAGATTGAAAAGAGGTGGAGACCTGGAAAACCCCAATCTTTATTTTTTTTTTCAATCTTTAAAATATAGTTAGGAAAAGGGAAAGCAGGAGAAGACTTAGGAGAAGCAGCTAGAAAATAGAAGAAAAACCAAGAGGCAGTGGGAAAGCAGAAGCCAAAGAAGCTGATGCAAGCAGGGAATTCTCAATAGTGTCAAATGGGGCTCAGAGGTCAAGCCGAATGTGGACCCAGAAGTTCTCACTAGATGTAAAGAGAAAGTCATTGTTTGATCTTAGTAAGAGCAGTTTTGGTGAAGCAGTACATGTCCCAATGAGACTAGGAGTAAACTTCGTATGGAATAGTAGACGAAGAAGTGAAGACAGTGGGATGTTTAATTGTTAACCGTCAATACCACGTCTCAAGATAGGGGAGACGTAGAGGTTGAGTCCTCTTTTGAGATCATTAATTTGAAGGAAAGAAAATCGATCAGTAGCTGGAGGAGAACATATGATTCAAATAAGTTATTTTAAATTTTATCTGTTCTAAAGTTAAAAATAATTTTATCATGTTCGAAAGTTTCTCTGAAATGTTGGGTAGAGAAGGAGAGGGAGGGGGTACTTAACAGCTTAAGGTTTTACTGAGGCAAGAGGTGATGGGATTCCAAGTGCAGGTAATGAGGATAAATATTGCACAAAGGAATAATATTTTTTCATGTGTTCTTTAAAATTTTGTGTTATATATGTGTATTACCTATCTAAAATATCGTAAAAATGAATAATATGAAAATTTGAAAGAATGATAAGGATCATCTCAATTGACATAATGACAATGAGTAAAAAGAATTCTTCAGGGTGAAGGCAATCCAAGGAAAAATACATAAAGAGATGGTTCTTAAAATATGGGAGTTATGGGACAAATTGCCTCTCTGATGAGGTAGAACAGATGGGTCTCACCTTCCAAGGTCAGGAGATTCTACAGTATCCAGATGGTGGCTAAGCAAGGTAGACTATATTATATAGAATTTTTTCTAAAATTTGTTTCTAGAGGAATTGGAGAGTTGAAATCATGGAAACTTGTAGAGCAGTGGACTAAAAGTGTGGGCTTTGTGTCACACAGAACAGGGTGTTTAACAAAGCATCTGATTTTGATCTAAAATAAGACAATGTCCAAGAGTGTGATATGGATTCCCTCCCCTGGGTTGTGAACTGGACTTAACTGACTCAATTCTAACTAATAAAACGTGGCAAAATGATGGGATATCCTAAGATTTATTTACAAAAAGAATATGACTTCTGTTTATCCTAACATCTCCCTGCATCCTTCCCCTATTTCTCTCTTTTTCTCTCTCTTTATCTTAGCACTGAGGTAGAAAGCTGCCATGTTGTGAGTAATCCTATAGAAAGGCCCATGTGGAAAGGATCTGTTGCCTATGGCATCAACCAGCAAGAACCGGAGGCTTGCCAAAGCCACAGGAATGATTTTGGGAGATGTTCCTCCCTGATTGAACCTTAAGATGGCTGCTGCCCTAGCTGACAGCTAGATCGCTTGTAAGAGACCTTGAAGAAGAAGCACCCAGATTCTGAAAGTGAGGTAATAAATGTTTGCTGTTTTAAAATGATACTTTTTTAAACCATTGGGACTACATCAAAATAAAAAGTTTCCGCATAGCAAAGTAATCAAGAAAACTAAAACACAACCTTCTGAATGAGAAAAGATATTTGCAAATTATATAACTGATAAACGGTTAGTATCCAAAATATACGAAAACTGATACAACTTGATACCCCAAAAGCAAATAATCCAATTAAAAATGGCAGAAAACATTTTTCCAAAGAAATGACACGGGCATTTCTCCAAAGAAGACATACAGATGGCCAACAGACACATGAAAAGATGCTCAATATTACTCATCATCAGAGAAACACAAATAAAAACTACAATGAGATATCACTTTATACCTATGAGAATGGTTAAAATGACAAATATAGGAAATGACAGGTGTTAGTGGGCATATAGGGAAAAAGGAACCGTTTTGCACTGTTGGTGGGAATGCAAATTGGCATAGCTGTTGTGGGAAATAGTGTAGAGATTCTTCAAAATAGAATTACCCCACAATCCAGGGTTCACACCCATGGGTATTTATCCCCCAAATACAAAAACACTAATTTAAAGGGATACAGGTACTACTATGTTTATAGCAGCATTATTTACAATAGCCAAATTATGGGAGCAGCCCGAGTGTCCATAAATAGATAAATGGGTCAAGATGTTTATCACACACACACACACACACACACACACAAACAGGAATATAATTCAGCCACAAAAAGGAATGAAATTTTGCCATCTGCAACAACATGGTTAGAGCTAGAGAGTAAAATGTTGAGTGAATTAAGTCAGTCAGAGAAAGACAAATACCATATGATCTCACTCACATGTGGAATTTAAGAAACAAAATAGGCAAGCAAAGGAACAAAAGGACAAACCAAGAAACAATTAACTATAGAGAACAAACTCAGGGTTACCAGAGGGGAGGTGGGTTGGGGGGCTGGGGCAAGTAGAGGATGACCTTTAGAAAGTACGTTCATGATGGTGAAAAGAAAATGATTAAAAAAATGAAACGGCAAATTTCAGAGTCATCTGTCACGCAGCAACAGAAAATTAATATATTTAAGAAACTAGGAATAAAGAACAACTGTGTGTTAATGATGGGGTTGTGCAGACAAGCCTGTCATCAAGGACGGCCACGAGACACAACGCGCTGGCATTTTTGGTGCTCATGTAGAACCAATGTCAGTGACTATACACAAAGACATTGCAGATGTCCCAGGTAAAGCTTAGCAAGCTGAAGATTGGTTAAAGCAGTGTTTCTCAACTCTGCTTACAAATTGAAGTCACCTCAGGAATCTTGAAAGAATAATACTGATCCTGAGACTTTACCACGAACCCAGAGAATAAGAATTTCTATGTATTGGTTCTGGACATTGACTGTTATTAAAAACTCTCAAATGATAGCAATGGGTAGCCCGTTTTGAAAAAGAACCACTGAGCTAGCCAATTATATCCTTTTACTGAGATTCTCACATATTTTTATCCATTTGCATAATTTTATAAGAAACCGCGGCAGTACCTAATTTTTGACAATTTGCCTTTATCATTGTGATTCCCCTGCTTTGCAGTCTCTTGTCCCTGTACTTTCACTAACCAGGATGAGCTCTTGAATAGTAATATTTCTTTGGTCTCAGTATCTTTATTAATAAAATGAATATGTAGACTAAGTTATATCTCTAAAATGCCAACTGTATTAATTTTCTATGCTGCCATAAGTCACCACAAAATTAGTAGCTTAAAACAGTCAAACTTACCATCTCATAGTCCTGGAATCCAGAAGTCTGATCCAGCAATCACCTGGCTAAGAACAAGATGTTGGCAGGAATGCACTCCTCTCTGGAGGCTCAATGGGAGATTCTATTTCCTTGATCATTCAGGGGTTGGCAGAATTCAGTTCTATGCACTTGTAGGACTAAGGTCCCTGTTTCCTTGCTGGCTGTCAGTTGGGGGCTACCTTTAGTTCCTAGAGACTCCTCTGGTCCTTGCACATAACTCTCTAGTCTCAGAATCAGCAAAGAAATGTGGAGTCTTTCACTGCTGTCTTCAGATCTACCTTCCATCTTCGTATCTCTGACTGCATTGGAGAAACATTCTCCACTTTTGATGACTCATGTGATTAGATTGGGCTCACTTGGATAATCTGGATAAGCTCCCCATCTCAAGGTCAGATGCTAATTTCTCTGCAAAGTTTCTTTTGCCATGTAAGGTGACAATAGGTTCTGGGAATTAGGGTGTGGAATACCTGTGGGGCCATTATTCTGCCTTTCACACCTTGTGTATCTATCTAAGACCCTTGGATTAGTAGCACCATCTAAGGCAGAAGGCAAGGGCCCATCATCTTCACCTGGGGACTTTTTTTTAATGCCACATGCTTACACCCCAGGAAATCTTAATGTGCTGCCCTATCTCCGCTATACCAACTATACAGTAGAAACTACAGAAAATCAAAACTTTCTATAAATCAGGAACTGCAATCTATTTTTAATCCTTCAGTAATAACTGCTATAAATTTGCACACAGTGAGTACTCAAGTGAGAAAGTTATCAGTCCTCTAAGACAAGTTTCCAGAGATGACAGATGACAGATGGATTCATTTATTAATGTGGTATAGTGATTAAGTCATTGGACTTTCAAGTTAGACAAACTAAGTTTTAATTTTCGCTGTGTCATTCACAAACCATGTGTTTTAGGACAAATTATGCCTTAGGCAAGTACTCTTCTAAGTCTTGGTTTCCTGATGTGTAAAACAAGGTTGATGATAATCCCTGCAGGATATGTAGGGACTAAATAAGAGAGCTGGTATAAAGCAAATAACACATAGCCTGGCACAGCACCAGCACCTTGTTGCCACCCGAAGAATGAGTCTTAGGTACACTGGGCTAACGATGCAGGTGGCTGTGGGAATATGTCAGATGGTGACATTATGCTCAGGAAGCGTATATTCAATAATTCTGTGTATTCTGTGGTTGAGAAGAGGGAGAATTTCCTTTCTCCCAGGGCTTGGAAGTCTTCATGTAGAAAAAGCCTTGAAGACTGAATAGAGACAGATGGTCATGGGTGCCTTCTTGCTTTGATGAAAATGTGTGTTGATTTTCCCAATAATGTGAATGGAACTGCTTGTCCGCAGATTCAGTTTTCCCCATTTGCTAGAGAAATAAAAGGACTTCCCACCCTACCGTATAGTAGGATCAGCCTCGTGGGTAACACAGGGTTCCAACAAACAGCAGCACTTCCCCCCACCCCTGCACACTACCTGCTTTTCCCTCAGCCTGAGATACTCTCTCCCCTTCTTAAGGAGTCAAGGCCCATACTCCATCCTCTTGTAGCTTTTCTGATTCTCCCAGGCAGAATTACCTTCTCCCTAATCTGTGCTTTCATCATGCACTGTACAGATTTTTATTATTGTGTTAATCACACTACAATTATTTATGCATTTGTGACTCCTTCTCTACCTGGTCTTCAGAAAGGATGCCTTCTTGCTGACGTTTTATCTTGTTTACTCAAAGCACTCCCTTGGGTGGTTCTTCATACTCACAGCTTTCTCAGGAGAAGATGACTGTGGTATTGTGGAAAATACATTGAGCAGAATAAATAGATTTTTGTGGGTGGAAAACACCATACTCTTGAAAATACAGAGCAGTATTGAGAATATGTCCTGCATTTGGAATCTGGAACCTAATTAGAGAAATGTGGAGGAAGTGGAGGACCATGGGATGTGTCTGGCGGCCTGGGGGATAGGCTAGACTCTGTCCCATGCAGTGGGCTGAGCGCCACCTCCCCTCCCCTCCCCAGTGCTATCCTGCGGCCTATCCAGTCACGGGGTGTCATGTTTTGCCCATGATTTTAAAGCATGGCCTGAGTCAGCATGGTCATAGGAAACCAGTTATCATACTAAAATAGTATCAGTTGCTTTCATTTATTGGGCAATTTACTAAATACCAGGCACTGTGTTAAGTGTTTAGCTACATTGTCTCATTTGTTCCCCCAAAACAAATATGACAGGTACCTATTATGCCCATTGCATGGCTCAGGAGAACAAAGTGATTTTTCTTAGGATGTTGTGGGTGACCTACAGATCTGAGTGTCAATGCATCATCACACACATTCCTGTGTCTGAAATAATCTGGTGTAATTAACTTGTTTGGAGACATAAAGGCAGATACCAGAAATATCTATTAGGGGTGCTGTCAATGGACATGACATGGTCAACAGTTACCAGTAGATGAGAACTGACCTGTGAGAAAGGCCATCAGACCTCCTACCACTCACTCCTGACTCACTCACACTGTCTTCAACGGTGCCTAGAGGAGGTGTCACCGATCACATTACTTCACAGAGAAGTATCCCTGGATCTCCAGATGGGGCATGCAGATTCTGCTGAAGATGGGCCACCTAGGAGAGAACTTTCTCCTCTGGGTGGAGCTGTCAGTGGCTCCAAGACCCCACCCTCTTCTACTCACCCTGCAGGAGGAGGCTCAGCTATTAATTTCATCGTGAGGACCAAGAATAAATCCATTCACATGGTCAAGAGAGGGAACATGAGTCAGATACCTAGATATGACTTTCTCTAGGCAGATATAGAAAGTGGGAGGTCTCAGTACCCACCTGGAGGGCACAAGCCTGGGGAAGAGCCTTGATCCTCTGAATAGCCCCTGGACTTAGACACTAGATTAAATTGTTGTCAGTGAGTGATTTTATGACTGCTAGTCACTGTGAGCTAGCTTGGCTCCCTTTCCTGATACAACAAACTTAGAATCAAATTCAAATGCCTGAAGTCTTGGAAAATGTCTTGTATGGCCTTTCCCTCCCACAATCCACTTTTCCAGCCTCATTTTCTGCCTGTTAACCTGGACCCTACACAATGACAAGAAGAAACATGATGTGCTGAGTCACAATAGAATTCCCGGGGGCAGAATGCTGGTCCAGTGGGTACTACCATCAGGTCCTAAGTGGCTTTTCCTCACCTGAGAAACTTCTACAGCAGGAAGGAAAATTAAAGCCAAGATTAGGAATGAATAAGATATTTAAATTCGGAGAACTAAGGAATAAAGCAGATCTTTTAACCAAAGGAACAAAGCAGATAAGAAGCTTGGATAAATATAACGAAGACCAGATCTGGGTGGCTAGTGATGAGGTGTCTGTACCCCAGCAGTCTGAGGACTCGGCTCTTCATACCTCCCTCAGCTTCCTGGAGGCCTGCATCCAGTTCAGCATTCTTTCACACTTTTTTTTCCTCAATGAAGAGTATTAAAAAAAAATATCTTTATCAGAGAGAGAGAGCGAGAGAGAGCGCGAGTGAGCATGAGCACAAGTAGGGGGAGCTGCAGGCAGAGGGGAAGCAGGCTCCCTGTTGAGCAGGAAGCCCCATGTGTCCCCAGGACCCTATGATCATGACCTGAGCTGAAGGCAGATACTTAACAGACTGAGCCATCCCCACACTTTTTTTTTTTTTTTTTTAATGTGTTTCAGTATATCTGGAATTTTTTTCTTTCTACTCAACCTCTCTGGGCTCACCTAGAGTTCCATTGCCTTCATCAAGAATTTTCAAATTATAACAGACTTTGTTAATCTATGTAATCCAAATGGATTCAAAGTGTTTTGAGGGCAGATTTATATGTGGCAAAGACAATTCATTTCCTCCATGGGAATGGCTTCTCTAGGCTTGGACTTAAAACTGGCTCAGGGTTATTTCTGTCATCTTCTATTGGCCAAAGCAGGTATAAGGCCATCTTAGATTTAAGGGGAGAAGAAACAGACCCAATTTCTTGAAGGCAGATGCTGCAAAGTCACATTGCAAAGGGATGAAGGAGGGGCAGATATTGGAGCCATTTTTTTCTTTTCTTTAAAAATTTTTTTTATTTGAACTTACTTAAATTCAATTAGTTAACATATAGTGTATCATTAGTTTGAGATGTGGGGTTCAGTAATTCATCAGTTGCATATAACACCCAATGCTCATTACATCACTTGCCCTCCTTTATGCCTGTCACCGAGTTACTCTATCCCCTCTCCACCTCCCCCCGCCCCCGGCAACCCTCAGTTTGTTTCCTCTAGTCAAGAGTCCCTTATGGTTTGTCTCCCTCTCTGGTTTCATCTTATTTTATTTTTCCCTCCCTTCCCCTATGATCCTCTGTTTCGTTTCTTAAATTCCACAAATGTGTGAAATCATATGATAATTGTCTTTCTCTGATGACTTATTTCATTTAGTATAATACCCTCCAGATCTATCCATGTCGATGTAAATGGTAAGATTTATCCTTTTTGATGGCTTAGTAATATTTCATTGTATATATGTATACACACACACACACACACACACACACACACCCCATCTTCTTTATCTGTTCATCTGTTGGTGGGCATCTGAGTTCTTTCCATAGTATGCTATTGTGGACATTGCTGCTATAAACATTGGGGTCCAGGTTCCCCTTTGGATCACAATGTTTATATCTTTTGGGTAAATAACTACTAGTGCCATTGCCGGGTCATAGAGTGTCTCTATTTTTAACTTCTTGAGAAACCTCCACACTGTTTTCCAGAATGGCTGTACCAGCTTGCATTCCCACCAACAGTGTAATAGGGCTCCCCTTTTGGAGCTATTTTTTTTTTTTGCAACCATCTTATTACTTCACAATTATTTCTATTATCATGATGATTTATTCAACTTATACTGATTGTCATTTATGGGCCAGGTGGTGATCTAGATGACATGGGTGGTGTTAGAGAAAAGGAACCAGTAAATTGTCACATTTTTGTCCTTGGTGGACTTACAGTATATTCATGATAATAATTACTAATATTTATTGAATAATTACATATTGCCAGGCATTATGCTAAGTACTTTGTATGTATTAACTTTTAAGATATTCACAACATTATATTATCTCCATTTTGTGGTCACTGAAACTGAGACACAGAGAAGTTAAATTCCATGCTGAAGGTCACACTACTGTAAGTAGCAGCTAGATTTAATCCCAGGCAAACTAACTCAAGTGATTAAGCATTAACTGCTACACTATACTGCCTGTCAGAACTCTAAGCATTGATAGAACCAGGCACAGAGGGCAATGGGAAGATTTCATAAAAGAGGTCATAGTGAGACAAGGTTTGACAGAAGAGTGGAAGGCTACCAGGCACAGGATAGTACACACCCATGATTCTTGCCCATTTATATATTGATTGAACTATTAATTAATGAAGTTACTGTCAATAAGCGTGTGGCTCTGAGTTAGTGATGAGTCTTGGCTCTAAGAGGCATACATCCAAATCAAGCTGAATTGAAGGACACAGAGGAAGTGAACATTTTCTCTTGGCTCAGTCATGGCAGGGTCCACGGACCACAACAATCTGATGAACAAAAGTTCTCTGTCTTTGCGTTGTTTTCTTCTGTAATGGCTTCACTCTTAGGTTCTTGCCACATCTGTAAAAACTGACCAGCAGGTACCAGCAGGAGTTCATCTTCATGAGAGAAGCTATCCAGAAGAGAGACCACCGTGGCAGAAGCAGTGGTCGGTAAGGGCCACATCGTTTCCTCGTCCTGAGAATCCTCTTTTGTAGTTAACTTGAGGTCAAATGGTTCATTTCCGGCCAAGAAAAGATGAGTAGGAGGGATTTACAAAACACTTCAAGACCTTGATTTTGTAAACAACGCTGCATTTTTACTGCTTCCTCTTTCCTTTGTCATAGTGCCTTATGTCAGGGACCTCATGTTTCAAATGGAGAAGTTACAATGTAGTGGAGGACAGCCCAGCCTGAATTAAGCATTGTATGAAGAAGAAATACAACTTTATTAATTTGCTGATATGTCAGGTTTTATTTGTTTTTACAGTATGACCTAGCCTATCCAGATTAACACAAACACCATTTTTCTAATTTTCCCATTTCCACTCTTGGTCTGCTCACTTGTCTCTTGTACCCATCCTTAGAATAGCTCCAGCAAAGCTAATCAAATGTGAGAAGGAAGCATTCCTTGTATGGTCTGAAATGGGAAAAAACAAAAGTTGTGCTGTATTTTTTCCATGGCCATTTCTGATCTTTTGGGAGATTAATTACTATAAATCATGGCCACTTTCCTGAATCATTGATAAAACACAACCTCACACACCCACCAAGAACCACAAGAATAATCATTCTTAAAATGGAGATTAGGTCACTTTGCCACAGCTTAATTGGGAAATTTTTAGTTCAGTAACCAAAAAATCTTTAAAAGATTTTTATTGACTTGAGAGAGAGAGATAGAGAGAGATAGAGAGAGAGAGAACAGAAGGGGGGACAGAGGGAGAAGGAGAGGGAGAGAATCTTTAAGTAGATTCCACACTGTGTGCAGAGCCCACTGTGGGCTCCATCATATGACCCTGAGATCCTGATCTGAGCCCAAACCAAGAGCTGGATGCTTAACCAATTGAGCCACCCAGGTGCCCTGAGTAATCAAATATTTTATCAGCCTGCAATTTTCCCTCTTATTCATACACTTTTCATGTCTGGGAATGTGTATTTGTTCAAATATAAAAGAGCTCTATGTAAATTTCTTATTTTTTTACTCACCCTATAATCTGGCTTTGTTTTTATTAAATATTAATACATTTATCTTGGGGGAAATGTTTAATTTTTTCCTTATAAAACCTTCAGCATTGTAAAGTTAAACTCCAGAGATTATGATTAGTTATTATATTTGGGCAATCTCATTTATATTAATCCTTGGAACCAATTTTCATTATAGAAAATCTTGCTTGCACTGAGGAAGTAGGGCAGGGAATGTTGGCATACTGAGATCATAAGAAAACCCATTCACTCTCCATACTAGAGTTTAACGATGCAAACAAGGCATAGGTTTTCTCCATTTATGAATTTCAGGTGTCTGGAATATTTTACTTCCACAACTGAACAGAATATAAAAGCAGCCTCTGTCAAACCCTTGTTTTGCGTTTCTTGGCAATTACATATTTTACACTTTAAATGTTATGGGTTGGGCACTTTATTAGTGCTTAAGGAATAAAATAAAACACAAAAGACACAAAAAACAGATGTGTAAAATTAAATGCCCAGATTAGTAATATGAGCAGTAAACCAGTATTGGAAATACCAAATCCAAAGGAATTTGGAAGAGTTATACAATGGATGGCTATGCATTCCTCACATAGATTTACTACTTTTAAAACTTGGCCATAATAGATCTATTTCTTTCTGTCTCTGTGTGTATGTATACATATATATAGGTGCCTGTGTGTATATATGATCATACATCCATTTTCCTAAACCTTCTGAAAGTAACATCAAGACATCTTGACATTTCTCCACTAAATATTTAAGTATGCATAACCAAGAACAAGAATACTTTTTATTTTCAATATAGGCACAATGCCATTGCCACCTTATGAAAATTGACATTAACTCAATAATGCCATCCAACAAGCAGCCCATCCACAAATTTCAATATTGTCTCCAAAATGTCCTCTATTGTTTTTTTTTTATTTTACAAATAAGGATCTAAGATATATACATAGCATTTGCTATTGAGTGTTTTAGTCTCTCCCATAACCTAGAACTTTCTTCTCATCTCTCTTTATTCTTGATGATGTTATATCCTTTGACAATTCCCAGCCATATGTCCTGAAGAACATTCCATCTTCTGGATTTGTCTGGCAGTTAGATCTTGGTTAAATTCAGATTATACCTTTCTCCAACCATTCCACAAAGTTGATGTGTATCTCACACCACTCATATCAGGAGACACAGAGTATCAGGACATTTTATTATTGGTGATGGCAAGCCTGACCTCTTGGTTAATGTGGTGACTGTCAGATTGCTCCATTTTACAATTTTACCTTTTTAATTAGTCAGTCATCTGTTGGGTGATACTTCAAGATAATGCAAATATGTTTTTTAATGGCTTCCATCCAGTGGTTTTTATATTTATTGGTCATTCTTGCTTGAATCATTATTATAATGGGGCTTACAGAAAGTTGATTTTCTAATTCCATCCTTCCTTCTACTTTTACTATCTGACATTCTTGTACACAGCAGAGTTTTTCTTTATCTTTTCTTTCAATGCATTATATATATTTATGTAGTATTCATTTTTAATATCACTATGGACTCACAAATTATTTATAGCTTTTCCTACATGGTATGATTTTATTTTTTTTGCACAAATTATTTTAAATTTGGCCAGTGGACACCCCTTCGAGCCAATTCTGCATTTTTTTGACATAAACACATTAATATTTGAGCACTTCTTGCTTTCTTATCCAATAAAATATTCAATGCTTATATTACCTTTCTTGTTCCAGTCATGAATTCAGCTATATTTCTGAAAAGATTAAAGCAAAACGAAAAGTTCCCAAAGCTTTATTGAGATATAACTTCTGTATCATACAATTTACCTATTTAAAGTATGTAATTCAGTTATTTTAGTATATTCACAGGGCTATGCAACCACCACTGCCACCATCTAATTTTAGAATATTTTGTCCAAAAAAAAAAAAAAAGAATATTTTTGTCCTCCCAAAAAGAACCTGTAGACATGAGCAATACTTCCCATCCACCTCGACCCCATCCCCCCTCAGCTCTAGGAATCACTAATTTTTGTCTATATAGATTTAGCCTCTTTAGGACATTTCATGTAAATGGTGTGTTACAATACGTGATCTTTTGTGATAGTGTTTTTCACTTAGCATAATATTTTCAAGATTCATTCCTGTGGTATTATGTATCAGTAGGTATCAGCATTTCATTCTTTTTTATTGCCAAATAACATCCATTGTATGAATATACTACATTTTGTTTACTCATTCATCAGTGTGTAGACATTTTATTCTATTAATATGATGTATTCGATGAATTGATTTTCAGATATTAAGCCAACTTTGCTCTTTTGTTAGTGTGTGTATATGATAATGAGTGCCTAAGACATCTCTGTTTTTCTTTTGTGACTCTATTTCTTGTAGAAGGAAGGAGCTCCTCCCGTCTGCTACCTCTTTCCCCCAACCCCAGTACACGATGCACATTGCTCAGAATCAGCCCAAAGCATATCCCTTTCTCTACCACCTGGTGACGTCCCTCTTCCCTTAGACATTCCAGCAAGTGTCCCCATTACACAATTATGCCTGTATCAGCAAGTCTCAAGTCTGGATTTTCTTTTGCTAGAGGGGAAGAAAAGACCGTACTCTGAGAAAGTAGAGTTCTTCTTCTAATTATTTTTAAAATTTTTTATAAACATCTATTTTTATCCCCAGGGGTACAGGTCTGTGAATCGCCAGGTTTACGCACTTCACAGCACTCACCATAGCACATACCCTCCCCAATGTCCATAACCCCACCCCCCTCTCCCAACCCCCTCTTCTTATTCTTTAACCAATGTGCAAGGTCTTCATTTTTATTTCTGAATTCTTTTCTCATTTGACTTAAAATTTTTTCCAGGGGGCTCACAATGGATATTAATATCCATTTGTATTTAGAAACAATGTTTAGTTTTAATTCAAACATTGTAATTATATTTGTATTTAGAAACAATGGTTAGCTTTAATTCAAACATTGTAATCATATTTGTATTTAGGAAAAAAAATGGTGAGCTTTAATTCAAACATTTTAATTATCAGCTCTCTTCATTCTCATTTCTCTCGCTTTTGCAACAAAAGAAACCTCTGCTTTCTACCAGAGACACTACTCTAAGGGAACAAATTATTTTGCTTAAGAGTGCAACTTCGTGAATGGTGTATTTACACAATCTGGTTCAGCTAAATATGCCAGTTCGTCATATTTCAAGATTTCTGCTTCTATTACACCTGGCTAAGCCCCACTAGAGTGAACAGAGGATGACACCAGGCAAATTTAATCTTCTGTTTTGGTATAAATTCCTGAAAGAAGGTACTGGATTGATTTATAAACGTCTTTAAGGACTAGGAGGTTAGGGTAAAGCTAATGGGAGGTGGTGCTGGGAGTGCTCTATACCTGGATTCTATTATACTTTCATTGCTAATTCTCATTATGTGTTCGTTTAAGCTGAAGTCTTCTTGCTTTATTTGAGAGAGCACTTAATGACAGTGTGTCTGGACTGCCCTAAAATTCAACAAATTACTAGCCTATGCTAGAAAAGGGGGAAATTCTGACTCAAAAATTTACTCAGAGTTTACTGGCTTTTGACAGTAATCTCTGTGTCTATTGACTTAAAATATAGTATAGTTCTTTTCCTATGATTACAAGCTATGTGATTTGTGGCAAGCCATTTACACTCATTAAACATCAGTTTCCTCTTTAAGAAACAACAGGTGTTACTGAGTATATGGAGAAAAAGGAACATTCATGCACTGTTGGTGGCAATGCAAACTGGTGCGGCCACTGTAGAAAATAGTGCGGAAGTTCCTTAAAAAGTTAAAAATAGAACTACTCTGTGATCCAGGAATTGCATTACTGGGTATTTATCCTCAAAACACGAAAACACTAATTCAAAGGGATATATGTAGTCCTATGTTTATATGTTTATAGGAGCATCATTTATAATACCTAAGATATGGAAGCAGCCCAAGTGTCCATTGATAAATGAATGGATAAAAAAGATGTGATATATATATATATATAAAATTCATATATACACACATATATAATATTCATATATACATATGAATTACATCAAGTCTTATATATATATATAAAATTCATATATACACATATATATAATATTCATATATACATATGAATTACATCAAGTCTTAAGAAAAAATGAAATCGGGGGGCCTGGGTGGCTCAGTGGGTTAAAGCCTGTGACTTCAGCTCAGGTCATGATCCCAGGGTCCTGGGATCGAGCCCTGCATCGGGCTCTCTGATCGGCAGGGAGAATGCTTCATCCCCCACCCCCCTCTGCCTGACTCTCTGCCTACTTGTGATCTCTGTCTGTCAAATAAATAAATAAAATCTTAAAAAAAATGAAATCTTGCCATTTGGAACAATATGGATGGATCTAGAGGGTATTAATATTGTGAAATAAGTCAGTCAGAGAAAGATAAGGACTATATGATTTCACTCATATGTGGCATTTAAGAAAATGGCATTTAAGAAACAAAATAAATGACCAAAAGGAGAAAGAGAGAGAGAGAGAGAGAGAGAAAGAAATCAAGAACAGAATGAGAGAGAGCACGAGAGCAGTCCAGAACAGACTCTTAGTTACAGAGAACAAACTGATGGTTACTAGAGGGGAGGGGGTGGGGGGATGAGTGAAATACATGTTGGGGATTAAGGGGTACGTTTGTGATGAGCACCAGGTGATGTATGGAATTGTCAAATCCTATATTGTACACCCCAAACTGATATAACATTGTGTATTAACTAGCTGGAATTAAAATAGAAACTTAAACAGATTTAAAAATAAATAAAAACACATCTTAAAAAAATCAGTTTCTTCACCATAGAAAGAGGATAATGTAATTCAATTGTCATGCAGATTAATTAAGCCTGAAACATATCAGTGCTCCATATATGTTAGCTAAAGTTGTTCTTATAATTAATGTATAAATGGTTGCTAGCCATCTACTTCATGTCTAACACAAGGGTAAGCTCATTGGTGATTGTCAAAGAAACAAAAGACATGCTTCCCACATTCAGGATGGTAAACCCTCTGTGAAGGGTGTAGTTGTTAAAAGAACAAGATGAGACCCAGGTACATTAAAGTCCAGAACTCTCTGCAGGTGCTCTAGGAGTTGGGAGAAGAAAAAGATCAGAATGAGTTGAAACAGAGAGACTGAAGGATGATCTTTATAGATCTGCTATGAACTGCAAGGCTCCAAAATTCTTAATTCCCTTCGTAAATTTATAGAAGTAACTAATATTATACAGAGCACAGAGAATAGAGGTAGAATTACTGCCAAGATGAGAGAGAAGAAAATAATCGACATGAGCTGGTGATCATTCCACTGATGCCTCACAGGCAGTACTGCCCACCGTATTTGCAAGCTCAGAGGACTGAGCTATGAAATTTTGTTCACACTTTGCTATGAAATTTACAGGTAACACTAAATTTTAGAATAACATTAGTGGATGTTTTATGGTGAATGCATTCAGGGAAGCTGCTTTTGTAGTTTTTTATCATTTATATTAAAAAAGAAATATATTGCCACTCTAGGAGAGCTATTGTAATGTTCTGTGCATATCATTAGCAATCATTGATTGTAAGCCATCTATAAGAGCTTTCTAGAAAGATTTTTCTCAGCAGGATGAAAAGAGGGGGGAGTATATTCATAATTATGGAATATGCACCCTGTATTTTTTACACTTAAGAGATGCATGCTTTCATACCATGTGGTAAGGGACATATGGGCATAATAAGCTATTTTTTATTAATAGTAACTATTTTTATAAGGAATATAGATGGAAAGAGTTATCTTGAGGCTATACTTTTAAATATCTAGATTAAAAGCAGTTATTATATTACTTTTGATGTCTTGATGCAATCAAAGATGATTTGGCCAGCCTTTTTCTATTATAATAAGATTTTAGAAGTGAATGCAGACAAATAATAGGCCCCATTTACAGACAATTCACCTAATCCAGTCCTAGAGACCAGGAAGACTTGTTCCTTAGAAAAATGTCTATAGTATAGTACTTTGTTCAGACCAGTGTAAGATGAGTATTTAGGAAAACGTACAGATCTGTGCCCATCTTATTTTTTCCTTGAAATCCTATTTCATAATGGTAGTAAGGACTAGCCTTCCAGCCGATGAGTCTTCTATTAAAATGGAAAAGAAAGCAATATTTTGGGTCTACCATCCAAGAAGAGAGTTAGCTAACTGGTTCTAAGTGATTGCAGGATGGTAACTGAACTTGCACAAATGCGTGGGAGCCTCTACCCAGTGATGTATGGTGCAATAAGCATTATTCTAAAAGGCAGACTGGGAAAATAAATAGGACCTTAAGAAACCTGGACAGTGAGTTTTATGGACAGTTTCGTGGGTGATGGAAGTTATTCTGGAACTGCAGAGGTGTGTATCTTTTTTTGAATTGTACTTGTGGGAAAGACCCCTGATCTTTGAGCAGGAAATGAAATGTATTTTTTATATTACCCGTTACAACTTCCCTATGTCAAACAAGTTAGTGTTGAGATGACCATAAATCACGTCACAATGCCATAATGGTAGATAAATAGATTAATGGAACAGAAGGGCCCAGAAACAATCACAAATAAATTTAATGGGTCAACAGAGAAGTCTTTTTGACAACTAGTTCTGGAATATATAGACATCTGTATGGGAAAAACGAACTTTATCTCCTGTCTTACTTGAAAATTTAGTTTGAATTGGATCACTTAAACCATAAGACTTCTAGCATCCTAGTAGAATATTTTGATGACTTTAGCACAGAAAAAGATTTCCTAGAACACAAAAGACATTAACCAAAGGAACAAAATAAATTAGAAGTTAAAATTTTCATTCAGATTTAAAAGTCAAAACATCAAAATTAAAAATGTCTGGTTATCAAGGGGTGAAAAGGCAAGCTGCATTCTGGTTGAGACTGTTTGCTAAACATATCTGATGAAGAATCTGTATCAAGAAAATATTCAGAGGCACCTGGGTGGCTCAGTCATTAAGCGGCTGCCTTGGGAGGGTCCTGATCCAGGGAGTTCTGGGATAGAGACCCCGCCTCTGCCTCAGGCTCCCTACTCAGCAGGAAGCCAGCTTTTCCATCTCCCACTCCCCCTACTTGTGTTCCCTCTCTCGCTGTGTCTCTCTCTGTCAAGTAAATAAATAAAATCTTAAAAAAAAAAGAATATATTCAGAAAGACTTTAACTGTAGAGTGACACAGTCATATTTTCATTTCAATGTATCAGTTCAGTAGTTGTGATAGGTAAATTTTAAGGAGATAGTATTGGAAACAATGAAAAAATAGCTGTTTGGGTAAGAGGTGGTGAGATCCCAGTCTGTAAGAGGCAGTTTCATGTAGAAAATTCTCTGGATTCTTTGACTATAGTGAGAACCAGAAGAAAATCTAGTATGTGCTTTTAGTACCTCTTATAAACAAGGAACCGATACATACTGTATTTGGGATCCTAAATTAAGATCTCTATAAATAGATGTGAGAAGAGAAAGCTTTTTTCCTGCTATAGTAAGAGAGACCATCCAAAAACCTGATTTCTCTAAACTCCTGGCAGTTAGCAAAGATTTTTAATTCATTAGATATGGTAGGAAGAGGAAATATGAGGACTGGGAATGATAAACAGGGAATCTGATGTGCGGGCAAAGAAGATAGTCCACTAAGCTCTTTTTAGTTCTTGAAAAGATGGTTTCAAGTCCAGGAAAAGTACATTTAAGAGATTAACCACTCTCAGTCTTCAAAAGATGGTCTAAGGGTAAGTGAATCCAGAAAAAGTACACCCACAGTTGAGAATTTATCAAGAAAACTATCAGTTTAGGTCAGCCAATGAAAAGCACATTCTCTGTGTCTTCGCTACTTAAGAGTTGCAAAAATGGTCTCTTTCCACTCTTACCAATTTTGTTTTTTGTCCCTTATTTCTTCAATTTTTTTTTCTATATCTGTGTTTTCTTCTTTCCTGCCTCATCTTTTCAAATGACAAGAATATTAGATCTTTTTGATATTGATTCACAACTTCTCAAGATTCTGTTTATTTCTTTTGATCTTTTCTCTCCATTTTTCAGATTGGATAATTTCTATTGTTCTATCTTAAGTTCAATACCTCATTCCTCTGTCATCTTCATTATTTAATTGAGCCCATTCAGTGACTTCTTAAAGTCAGATACATAGTTTTCAGTTCTGAAATTCCAATTTGGTTCTTTCTAATTTCTATTTCAGAACTCATTTATCTTTCCATTAATTTCAAGGGTTTTTATGTCTTTACTCCTGGAGCTGATTACAATAGCTGTTTAAAGATTGAACCAGGGACCATGTGGCATCATAATAAAATTAAAGAATCCTCTTTCCCAGGATTCTTCATAACCACTACCACTGTGGGTGCTAGGACCAGGGACTGGAGGAAAAAAACCCAGAAAAATAAAACAAAAACAGCACTTTCCTCCACATTTTCAGGCTCTCTGGGAATCCTTTTCCTGGTCCTCTGACCAGAAAGACAGGATTTCTCCCAGAGATTTTTAGTTTGGCCACTCACCACCAAAGTTAAGTAAGAAGGTTGCCCCCAGGGACAGCCTGAGGGGGATAGAAGAAGCAAAACTTGAGAAAGAGACCCTACACCAGTTGTTCTTCAAGTTTTGCCTCCCCTCCCCAGTCTGCCTGCTGTTAATAACCTCACAGTTCTCAGGTGGCTGCTTTTCCTATTGTCCCAGAACTTTCAGTTGCAATTAACAGGAGATGACTTGATTGGTCTACATTATACTGCAAGTTTCCATCTGTGCTTTTGTGGCCTGCGTTTTTAAATAGTTGACCCACAAAACACTATCTCTGAGTGAAATAGTTAGCTTTATAATGGACAATGTGCACATCTTTGTCCTTGATCCCAGGATATTAACATAAAATGAATTTTCCTTTTACTCAATGTCTGTACATCTTTGTGGTCTTTTAAGATCCTTGTATATGCATCATTTTATTGTTTATAATATGATTAATTTTATTTTGCTCATAAAAATCACAGCAATTACTTGCACAATCTCTAGTAAGTCTAGAGAATTAGGGTGAAATGTTCTGAAAACTTATGTGATGAAATGTCTTCTCAAAGTCATTTCCATATCAGCATACATTATGCCCAGTCTCATTCTCGTCCACCCATTGGCCACTACAGAGCAGAGTCAGCAAATGTCCACACAGAGGAAATTTTGATTGGAAGTCACAATGGGTCATGTGGATGGAGAGACAGTGGTGTATAACAAACATCTAATTATAACACAGCTTGCAGAAAACTTATAAGGTATAATCAAGGGGAATAAATTTCCAGAGCAACCTTGATTCTTCTTATTCTTGGAAATTTTCTCACAAACTTCGAAATTCTCTAGGATGTGGAGTAAAGGCATACTTTATTTACCTAGCAGAACATAGAATGTATGTGCAGGCAAAGTAGTCCACTAAGGTTTGATAGATACTAGGAATACTGCCTGATCTGAGTCTATTTTCAATTAATCCTCCAGAGGCAAATTTTGGAGGTTTACTTCTTCACCTGCAATGACTCAGACCTTCTTGACAGAAGCATTGGGAAGAGAGTGTGTGCAGCAGCTTTTGGTCTTAAGAAACCAAAGAGGAAAAAACAGAACTTCAAAATAATGTTTCCAGGCCACAGATACCAGTTAAAAGAACAAAATGGTAGGATGAAGCCAGAGAGAGTGAGGCCAATTTTTATATCAGTCAAGTGTCTGTGTGCTTTTTGGAAGTAAAAGGGGGTGGGGGGGGATGGAGAAAGAACTGAAAGGGAAAAGGAGAGAGATAAAATGATCATTGAGGACATTAAAGGCTCCGGGACAGCAGAAATGCTCAAGCACATATTCAGTACACATTCAGCCAATATTTAGGGACTATTTTCCAAACACCAGGTGCTGGGTCAGGATCTGGAGATTTAAAAAGATTTGAAAACACTATCTCTTTTCTTAAGTGCTTATGGTTTCTGTTACACTCTGGAGAGGAATGGTCCAGATTCTAAATGAATGCAACCACTGATGGGAAAAAAAAAGGAGGGGCAGGAAAACTATTCTGAATGGTAGATGAGCTCATGTTTAAAGGGAAACTCTGAAATGGAGAAGCCTCGGATTCCCTCCCATTTCTGTGACTGATGGCTTAAGAGGAAGGGAAATTGGAACAAAACCCTGAATATTGCATCCTTCACTATGAAATCTTTTGTCTTTGTGTATGTAGGGTATGATATATAATATACTATGCATGTATGTATTATGTGTAATATATATGTATTATATAACTATATAGCATATGTGAATTATATATATATATATATATATATATTATTTCTGCCTTGTTCATATTTCCAACTTGTTTTGATGTTTTTAAAGAAAATAGGCAGAATTGATGTTATTTTAAAAATAAAGTAGACTTATTTATTTTAATTTGGGGTCCATTCCACATATAGCAGAAGTGTCCATATTTTGGAAAAGGAAGGACAGGGGATTTAATTCAAATTCTGCTACTTCCTTCTGCTTTTTTCTATTTGGGCAAGTTACTAAACTTTTCTGAATGAATCTTCAATTTCCTTATCTATATAGTGGGGATAATAATACCATTATTGGGAAGCATCAGGAGGATTAAATAAGGTATTGCATGGAAAATGGTGGGGACATTATCTGGGACAGAGGAGCCCCTTAAAAATATTGATGATAGTAGGTAATGTTATTAAGTGATTATGACATTCCTAGTAAAATTTCTTCATATTCAGTATCTCCTGTCCTTTTCAGAATGATGCTGTGAGCCCAGCACTGTAATTATCCTGATTTTATTGCTGAGGAAACCCAGATGGATGGGGTTAAGTAAATCTACCTAAAGAGTGCACAGCAAAAAGAAAGCAACAGAACAGGTTTGAAAGGTCTCTTGGACTGCAGAGAGGGAGACATGACCACGATTCTGTTGGATGCCTCAAGGTTCTGTTTCCCTTCCCCCACTAGTTTCTTTGGCAAATTTTATTTATTTAATTATTTTTTTCTTTGGCAACTTTTAGAAGGATCTCACTGGCCTGAATCTGCTCCAAAACTGACTGGGTTCTTTGAAGGAGAACCTAGTGTATTATTCATCTGCCCATGAGCTATATTTTCCACATTGTGTGGTTCATTCTCACTGAGCAATTCCTTTCGTGCCTAGACTTTATTTCTGACCTGGGAGCTCTTTCTTCTCCCTTTCTTTTTCCTTTCCTTCTTCCTTTTCCCACATCATCCATACTTAGCCTCTTCACAGAGGCTTTGTTTCTCTCAAGTCTCAGGTTGTCCACTCCTCATTGATGGATAACTTACAGCTCCAGGCATGCCCACGAGGGAGGCTGTATTCTAACCAGAGTGTGGCCACCTCTATTCCCAGAGGGAGCTCTGGCTGTTGAGTTTAGCATGTAGCTATGCAGAAGTCAGGAAGCAAAGCCTTTTGAGGAATCAGTTTGGGGCGAGATGGTTTTAGGGAGGATCATAGATGTTTGCAGGTATGAAATCCAAACAAAGGGCATTAAAGAGAGGACCCAAAGCATTTTTTTTAAGATAAGGAGCAAAAGAGCACACAAATCAGAGAAATCACAGAATGTAGAAACAGTATCCTGCTTGTCTGCAAAAAGACTGTTTTAATATCAATTGCTTGGGGAAACACACACACACACACACACATACACACACACAAATGTAAAATGAGTGTAACTTGACTTAGCTGTCAAAGAAAAAAAAATCAGAGAAATAAGAAAGTGGCAAGGCTGTCTTAAGTGTGTGCTTTTTTTCAATATTCTATAAATGCTTCAAAGTTACCAAGAGCAGCAAAATATTAAACTCTGTCTTGGGGAGGCAGTTTGAGGCAAGGACACAAGGATGACAAGAGCACATGACAGGTAACAAAGAGCTGTGGCCTCCAGCTGCAGAGTGGTCCTAAGTATACCGTCTACTAAGCTCTTTATAAATTTTAGGAAGTTTTTCACCTTTTATTCATCATCTCACTTAATCTGCACCACAATGTAAGAGGAGAAGGATTATTGTCTACATTTTACAGATGACAAAATTGAGGCTCAGGCTACTGACAGGGCCATGGTCACACACCTAATTATGTCCATAGTCAGGGGTTGCTCTTGGTTCTGCAGAATCCCATAGTTCATCTTCTCAACTGCTCTTCTCCCCTTTTAAGAAGCCACGCTCTGTCCTCACTGCTCCCTGTAGAGCTGGTGTCAGGCTTGGAGGGAGAAAAGCTCCTTCTCCAGGGAGGGGCACCTACACTTGGTCCAGTCTGTTGCTTTTTTGCCATTTTCCTATGTGTGGCCCCATGGCTGTTATCTGTGACCTTTTAAAAACATTGTGTCTTCCTGTGGCAGAAATGGAACTCCGTTTAAACATGCAATTGAACTTTACATGTGTCAACACCTCCATCCCTCATTTTATTTTTTTATTTTTTAAATTTTTTATTTTTTCCATCCCTCATTTTAAAGCAAAACATTTAAAAAGCAAAAATTATAATAGTAAGCTTCAGGATATATGAAAATGTGCATATTGGCAGTGAGCAGGCAAGAAAGCACTGTCTCCTTTCCCCGGTCACATCTCTTCCTGGGATGGTATTCTGACACCAACGGGTATACTGCTGTTCTGTTCTGGTACTAATCACCTGGAGTTGGTGCAGACCCGTAAGTTAAGGGTGCAGTCCTCCACAAGCCTGTTCTCACGTCAGAAGGCAGCTGCAACTGCACCCAGGAGTCCACAGGCCACCCATACTTCTGACGGACTGGCGATAAATTCAGAAGTAGTCAAACCTTTCATGTTTGATAATTTGCTAGAATGACCCGCAGAACTCAGGAAAATGCTTTACTTCTGATTACCGTTTTATTATAAAGGCTAGAGATCAGGACTAGCCAAATGAAGAGACACATGGGACAAGGTTTAAGAGTCCCAAATGCAGAGCTACAATGCCCTGTCCCCATTGAATCGTGGCCTGTTTTCCTCCAGGCAGTGATATTGATATATTATTCTCCAACCAAGAAGATCCACTGAGTTTCATGTCCAGAGGTTTTATTGTGGTTTCATGACATAGAATGATTAATTGAACATGGCTGACATAATTGAGCACTATCTCACCCACTCCCCTTCTCAAAAGCTGGACTGACTTTCAACCTTCTAAGCACAGTTGGTTTTTGCTGGTGGACAGTGCCCATTTCAGTCATCTAATCTCATTAATATAAAATCAGATGTAATCTAAGGGGTTGAAGAATAACAAAGACACTCACTACTTGGGGGAAGTGCAGGGGTTTTAGAATCTCTGAGATGGGGTAAAGACCAGCCAAATTCTGTTTTATACAACAGACAATTGGAGCACATTGCTTTGGGGTCCTTGGAACTGTGTGGGAGGCTGCAGAGATTTCTCGGTTAAATGTAGGTGATCGCACAATTTATTTTTCAAATGAGAATTCTGTTTTGCAAGGAAAGAGGGTTGCAACTTGGTGGGGATGCCAGACAACAGGTGTCAAGAGGGCATCTTCTGAGGGAACTGGGGCTTGGATCACTTTATTGCTTTTTATTTCATACTCCCAAAACAGTATGAAGGGTTTGGGACCAATCTGTAAATTCTTGGGGTCTTCATGGTAAGACGAGCACTTATCTGGCTTCTGCCAGTTACATTTTTGAAACTGAGGGAGACTATTTGCTCAAAAGGGATGATAGCATGTCCAAAACTGGAGCAAACTTGACGTGGGTAGACTGTGTCTTTGCTTTGAATAGGAATATAATTCCATAGCAGATGACTCAAGTTATTCCTGCTCTACACAGGGGACAACATATTTTAACATTCTCTTCTTCTCTTATTGCTTGTTCTGAAATTTCAGGGTCTGATAAGTTTTCTAAATCCAAAGGCACTAATACCCTCTCCTTCTCCATCATCACTTCACCTATAAAGGTGCTCATTTTATCCTTTCCCTGAAAGCTGGTCACTTTTATATGCTTCAAAATTTGTTGGCTGCCATATACAAATGTTTCATGACTCCTTCTCCATTCTTTTCTCCACATAGTGCCTGAAACATCCAGATTTCTTGGCATTACTTTTTCATACCCCAAACTATCTGAAATGTTTAATACCACTCTAGTCCTATAATTCTTTGTGTCTGAAAAATTATATGAGCTCTCTGAAGGGAAAGCCTTATTTTAATCATAGTTTCTATATTCCTAGGGTTCAGTGTGCTGCCTAACACATTATGGGCCATCATACATATTATTATCATAGTAAGTGAATTAATGATTGAGAAAAGCATTAGCAAATCAAGAAAGGACTGAATTGCCTACAAAACCCATATTCTGCAGAAGTGTTAGAGAACAAATCTGTACCTAGATTCTTTTTATGGAAGTTCTATTACCCACTTTTTTTGTATAAGGGGAAGGAAAGTTTTAGGAGTGAAATTCCTAAAGGAGAGAACATTGGGTAAAGACTCAAAGTCTTCTGGAACTCAGATGGATACCCTGCTTTATTTCATGGCAACTGTTGAAGAGCTCTCCATGATAACTTCCAGAGATGGCACTGGATTCTCATACATGAGGTCCTGAGTCCAGTGTATTGATTTTATCTGTGACTATGGCAGAGATCCTGCAGGCCAGATGACAGGCCATCAACAGTGTGCTCAGTGTTAGGAGTTGGCTTGGGGGAGTACAGTTGATATAAACACTGTAGTGGGAAGCCACCAAATCATTTTACAGCAGCATGACCTTGGATCCATGGCTGTTAGCAATGGTAATAATATTGTTAAAAAAATACTGGAAAACAATACTTATTCCAATACTATTTGGAAACAAAGGCATGAAATCAGGAGGCCTGGGTGAGGTGACCTATTGGTAGTTAGAATTGGAAGCAGGAAATGTAATGTAACATAAAATGGTTTGAAACTTCATGGACATAGAGGTTTGGGAGATAAAGCAAAATTAGAGTGGAAAGTACTCATTCTATAGTTGAAATGGAGATCCTCAAAGGCACGTAAATTATTCTATTTCCTACTCAGGATTAGACAGCTAAGAGATTAATATCTCATATAGGTCTGTAAGAAAATTTTTCCTTTATCTTCTCTGGAAGGTAAGTTCGATGAAGATGTGGTTCTTTTCATTCATGTGCTAAATTTTCTTCGTTACCTAAAACAGTACCTGGCACACATTACACAGGTGCTCAACTCTTTGAATGAATCTCAGAGTACACATTTTAGTGAAGATCTTGAGTTTGGATTAAAACAGATGTGAACTGAAATATAGCCTACCCCCCTACGAGATGTGTTACTTTGGGCGAGTTAATGAACTTGTAACAAACTTAAGTAAGATATTAAACAGAATAATATACATGAATCAACTTGATGAGCCAGGTACATAATCACCACTTGATGTCGAACATTAAAACAATAATTTACTGAACAGCCAATTATATTATAATTTCTAAGGGATTTAGGCTCATCCAACTGCTTCCCAGGTTCAGGGTTTTAACATTTGGCTTTCATAAAAGAAATCTTAGGCCATTTACATACCCAGTCACTCTTAAAATGCTTTAGTTTAATCTTCTTCATGGAAATACATTAAGAAATGTGTTGAAAATTAACATTCATATAATGAACTCATTTTACTTCTGTGCAGCCTGTCAATTACTGTTTTGTTTTTGTTTTTTAACCATAACGACTCCCTAACTATTTATATATTTGAAAGATCAGTGCATTAAATCAGAGAACATCCACAGTCAAGGATATCAAGATAAAAATTACCTGATGGGAGAAGCAACGTAGATTACTATTTCCAGTTGCGTAATGGGTGTGCAGCAATTTAAAATAGTGTCCCCCAGTGTTTATGTTTATTAAACTGCAAAAAAAAAAAAAAAAAAAAAAAAAGAAAAAAAAGAAAGAAAACTCTAGGGTTCTATTTACCTGGAAATCACTACAGCACTAATAAATGAGGGAAATCAATCCCAGGCCGGGATTTCCAGAAACTGCGGACAGAATGAGTGATGGAAAGTCCTGCTGGAGTAATCAACAAGAATAGTTAGATCCTTACAATGCAAATGTTCTCCACTCAACCGCACTGGCCTCACCTGGGAGCTTGTTTAAAAGGCAGTTATCAGCTGACTTATCCACAGAGACCTGGCAGGCCAGAAAGAGCTGGCATGATATTTTCAGAACACTAAACGAGAAAAACATGCAGCCAAGAATACTATATCCAGCTAGGCTATCATTGAAAATAGAAGGAGAGATTAAAAGCTTCCAGGACAAACAACAACTGAAAGAATTTGCAAATACCAAACCAGCTCTACAGGAAATCTTGAAAGGGGTCCTCTAAGCAAAGAGAGAGCCTACAAGTGGTAGATCAGAAAGGAACAGAGACCATATACAGTAACAGTCACCTTACAGGCAATACAATGGCACTAAATTCATATCTCTCAATAGTTACCCTGAATGTGAATGGGCTAAATGCCCCTGTCAAAAGACACAGGGTATCAGAATGGATAAAAAAACAAAACCCATCTATATGTTGCCTCCAAGAAACACATTTTAAGCCCGAAGACACCTCCAGATTTAAAGTGAGGGGGTGGAAAAGAATTTACCATGCTAATGGACATCAGAAGAAAGCAGGAGTGGCAATCCTTATATCAGATCAATTAGATTTTAAGCCAAAGACTATAATAAGAGATGAGGAAGGACACTATATCATACTCAAAGGGTCTGTCCAACAAGAAGATTTAACAATTTTAAATATCTATGCCCCCAATGTGGGAGCAGCCAACTATATAAACCAATTAATAACAAAATCAAAGAAACACATCAACAATAATACAATGATAGTAGGGGACTTTAACACTCCCCTCACTGAAATGGACAGGTCATCCAAGCAAAAGATCAGCAAGGATATAAAGGCCTTAAATGACACACTGGACCAGATGGACATCACAGATATATTCAGAATATTTCATCCCAAAGCAACAGAATACACATTCTTCTCTAGTGCACATGGAACATTCTCCAGAATAGATCACATCCTCGGTCCTAAATCAGGACTCAACCGGTATCAAAAGATTGGGATCATTCCCTGCATATTTTCAGACCACAATGCTCTAAAGCTAGAACTCAACCACAAAAGGAAGTTTGGAAAGAACCCAAATACATGGAGACTAAACAGTATCCTTCTAAAGAATGAATGGGTCAACCGGGAAATTAAAGAAGAATTGAAAAAAATCATGGAAACAAATGATAATGAAAACACAACGGTTCAAAATCTGTGGGACACAACAAAGGCAGTCCTGAGAGGAAAATATATAGCGGTACAAGCCTTTCTCAAGAAACAAGAAAGGTCTCAGGTACACAACCTAACCCTACACCTAAAGGAGCTGGAGAAAGAACAAGAAAGAAACCCTAAGCCCAGCAGGAGAAGAGAAATCATAAAGATCAGAGCAGAAATCAATGAAATAGAAACCAAAAAAACAATAGAACAAATCAACGAAACTAGGAGCTGGTTCTTTGAAAGAATTAATAAAATTGATAAACCCCTGGCCCGACTTATCAAAAAGAAAAGAGAAAGGACCCAAATAAATAAAATCATGAATGAAAGAGGAGAGATCACAACTAACACCAAAGAAATACAAACTATTATAAGAACATACTATGAGCAACTCTACGGCAATAAATTTGACAATCTGGAAGAAATGGATGCATTCCTAGAAACATATAAACTACCACAACTGAACCAGGAAGAAATAGAAAGCCTGAACAGACCCATAACCAGTAAGGAGATTGAAACAGTCATTAAAAATCTCCAAACAAACAAAAGCCCAGGGCCAGACGGCTTCCCGGGGGAATTCTACCAAACATTTAAAGAAGAACTAATTCCTATTCTCCTGAAACTGTTCCAAAAAATAGAAATGGAAGGAAAACTTCCAAACTCATTTTATGAGGCCAGCATCACCTTGATCCCAAAACCAGACAAGGATCCCACCAGAAAAGAGAGCTATAGACCGATATCCTTGATGAACACAGATGCGAAAATACTCAACAAAATACTAGCCAATAGGATTCAACAGTACATTAAAAAGATTATTCACCACGACCAAGTGGGATTTATTCCAGGGCTGCAAGGTTGGTTCAACATCCGCAAATCAGTCAATGTGATACAACACATCAATAAAAGTAAGAACAAGAACCATATGATACTCTCAATAGATGCTGAAAAAGCATTTGACAAAGTACAACATCCCTTCCTGATCAAAACTCTTCAAAGTGTAGGGATAGAGGGCACATACCTCAATATCATCAAAGCCATCTATGAAAAACCCACCGCAAATATCATTCTCAATGGAGAAAAACTGAAAGCTTTTCCGCTAAGGTCAGGAACACGGCAGGGATGTCCATTATCACCACTGCTATTCAACATCGTACTAGAGGTCCTAGCCTCAGCAATCAGACAACAAAAGGAAATTAAAGGCATCCAAATCGGCAAAGAAGAAGTCAAATTATCACTCTTCGCAGATGATATGATACTATATGTGGAAAACCCAAAAGACTCCACTCCAAAACTGCTAGAACTTATACAGGAATTCAGTAAAGTGTCAGGATATAAAATCAATGCACAGAAATCAGTTGCATTTCTCTACACCAACAGCAAGACAGAAGAAAGAGATATTAAGGAGTCAATCCCATTTACAATTGCATCCAAAACCATAAGATACCTAGGAATAAACCTAACCAAAGAGACACAGAATCTATACTCAGAAAACTATAAAGTACTCATGAAAGAAATTGAGGAAGACACAAAGAAATGGAAAAATGTTCCATGCTCCTGGATTGGAAGAATAAATATTGTGAAAATGTCTGTGCTACCTAAAGCAATCTACACATTTAATGCAATTCCTATCAAAGTACCATCCATCTTTTTCAAAGAAATGGAACAAATAATTCTAAAATTCATATGGAACCAGAAAAGACCTCGAATAGCCAAAGGGATATTGAAAAAGAAAGCCAACGTTGGTGGCATCACAATTCCGGACTTCAAGCTCTATTACAATGCTGTCATCATCAAGACAGCATGGTACTGGCACAAAAACAGACACATAGATCAATGGAACAGAATAGAGAGCCCAGAAATAGACCCTCAAATCTATGGTCAACTAATCTTCGACAAAGCAGGAAAGAATGTCCAATGGAAAAAAGACAGCCTTTTCAATAAATGGTGCTGGGAAAATTGGACAGCCACATGCAGAAAAATGAAATTGGACCATTTCCTTACACCACACACAAAAATAGACTCAAAATGGATGAAGGACCTCAATGTACGAAAGGAATCCATCAAAATCCTTGAGGAGAACACGGGCAGCAACCTCTTCGACCTCTGCCGCAGCAACATCTTCCTAGGAACAACGCAAAAGGCAAGGGAAGCAAGGGCAAAAATGAACTATTGGGATTTCATCAAGATCAAAAGCTTTTGCACAGCAAAGGAAACAGTTAACAAAATCAAAAGACAACTGACAGAATGGGAGAAGATATTTGCAAACGACATATCAGATAAAGGACTAGTGTCCAGAATCTATAAAGAACTTAGCAAACTCAACACCCAAAGAACAAATAATCCAATCAAGAAATGGGCAGAAGACATGAACAGACATTTCTGCAAAGAAGACATCCAGATGGCCAACAGACACATGAAAAAGTGCTCCATATCACTCGGCATCAGGGAAATACAAATCAAAACCACAATGAGATATCACCTCACACCAGTCAGAATGGCTAAAATCAACAAGTCAGGAAATGACAGATGCTGGCGAGGATGCGGAGAAAGGGGAACCCTCCTACACTGTTGGTGGGAATGCAAGCTGGTGCAGCCACTCTGGAAAACAGCATGGAGGTTCCTCAAAATGTTGAAAATAGAACTGCCCTATGACCCAGCAATTGCACTATTGGGTATTTACCCTAAAGATACAAATGTAGTGATCCAAAGGGACACATGCACCCGAATGTTTATAGCAGCAATGTCCACAATAGCCAAACTATGGAAAGAACCTAGATGTCCATCAACAGATGAATGGATCAAGAAGATGTGGTATATATACACAATGGAATACTATGCAGCCATCAAAAGAAATGAAATCTTGCCATTTGCAACAACATGGATGGAACTAGAGCGTATCATGCTTAGCGAAATAAGTCAAGCAGAGAAAGACAACTATCATATGATCTCCCTGATATGAGGAAGTGGTGATGCAACATGGGGGCTTAAGTGGGTACGAGAAGAATCAATGAACCAAGATGGGATTGGGAGGGAGACAAACCATAAGTGACTCTTAATCTCACAAAACAAACTGAGGGTTGCTGGGGGGAGGGGGTTTGGGAGAAGGGGGTGGGATTATGGACATTGGGGAGGGTATGTGATTTGGTGAGTGCTGTGAAGTGTGTAAACCTGGTGATTCACAGACCTGTACCCCTGGGGATAAAATATATGTTTATAAAAAATAAAAAATTAAAAAAAAAATTAATCAATTAATTAATTAATTAAAAAAAAAAAAAAAAAAAAATAAAAGGCAGTTATCTCTGGCCCCATCCCAGACCATAGACCTTTAGTAGAATCAGAACCTGCATTTCTTTTTTCAATGTTTTTTTTTTTTAAATTTTTTATTTTTTATAAACATCTATTTTTATCCCCAGGGGTACAGGTCTGTGAATCACCAGGTTTACACACTTCACAGCACTCACCAAAGCACATACCCTCCCCAATGTCCATAATCCCACCCCCTTCTCCCAAACCCCCTCCCCCCAGCAACCCTCAGTCTGTTTTGTGAGATCAAGAGTCACTTATGGTTTGTCTCCCTCCCAATCCCATCTTGTTTCATTGATTCTTCTCCTACCCACTTAAGCCCCCATGTTGCATCACCACTTCCTCATATCAGGGAGATCATATAGAACCTGCATTTTAACAAGATCAAGATTCTCCAGATGGTTCAAGTTTGAGAAGCACTGGCTTAGGTTGTTTTAAGAGGCACAGAGAATATGAACTGCTTTCTTATTTTAAAGAATTTTGTTTCATCTAACATACTTACAAGCAACTGAAATAATATTGAATCAGGGATATAGAATAACAAATATCTTCACAATCCCATCATTTAACAAAAACACATCATCTGTGGATAAAAGTACAATTTCACACATAACATGCTATACTACACGTACTACTCTGTAATATACTTTTTTTTTATCCCCAACAATAATACATCATGCTCATTTATGTGGAGCAATAAGCAATACTCATTTTGAATGGCTGGGTGGGAATCATGGCTTTTATGTACTCTTGTTTATCAATCAGATTGTTTATCAATCATTGTTTATCAAATGTCCTATTGATTGAGGTTTGGATTATTTTTCATTTTCTGCTATTTTATATAATCTCTAAGTGGACTGTTCAAGCTGTAGAGTTCCTAGAGGAAGGTCACTGCCTGTCCCAAGGACTTGTCAGTGAACTGAAAGTTATGAGGAAATTTAACTTTTTTCTGTATTTCTTTTACCTTGTTCTCCACATCACTAACTATATTAATTTAGTTTAATAGGAGTTCATACTGATAGTGAGAAAAGATGGCCTAGGGAGATTCTAGGTGTAAGAAGGAATTTAATCTGGCATTAGATATTTACTGTGTCTGGGAAGTTATGGTATGAGGCTTTTAAATCAGGCTTTGATTCCAAGATGGTCATAGCAAGTATGGGCTGGTGTCAGAAAGCCAAGGTTTGAGGCCTAATTCTATTATTTACTCATCATATTAATTTGGGCAGGTTATGGGGTGTCTGGGTGGCTCAGTCAGTTAAGTGTCCACCTTTGGCTTGGATCATGATCTCACCATCCTGGGATGGAGCCCCAGGCCATCAGGCTCCCTGCTCAACGGGAGTCTGCTTGTCCCTCTCCTGTTGCCCCTCCCCCTGCTCATGCTCTCTCCCGTGCTCATTCGCCTTCTCTCAAATAAATAAATACAATCTTTAAAGAAATTTGGGCAGGTTATGAAAAACTTTTTAAGCCTCATATTCTTTTTTTAAAAATTTATTTATTTGACAGAGATCACGAAAGAGAGAGAGGAGGAAGCAGGCTCCCTGTTGAGCAGAAAGCCCAATGCGGGGCTCAATCCCAGAACCCTGGGATCATGACCTGAGCAGAAGGCAGAGGCTTTAACTCACTGAGCCACCCAGGTGCCCCTCAGCCTCATATTCTTTATCTAAAAAATAATAATCTTCCAAGGCTATAGGACCTTGTGTGTGTTATTTAAGTCCTTAGTACAGAGAAA
Source organism: Mustela nigripes (assembly GCF_022355385.1). Lineage (NCBI taxonomy): Eukaryota > Metazoa > Chordata > Mammalia > Carnivora > Mustelidae > Mustela > Mustela nigripes. Next base: position 172,041,178 of record NC_081560.1, on the reverse strand, counting down.
ATGCTAAATAACTTTTTAGCATTTATTTATATTTTCCAGAATTGTAAACTTTTTCCTGCTTTGGAAGCTTTTAGGATCCTGAGGGGACAAATGAAAACACCCAGATGCCACTATTAAATAACGTGGAGGAGGTGAAAGCACCCCAGACTTTAGAGGATCTGGATCCTACACTCATTTACTCTAAATTCATCTTGAAGATGGAGAGTGCGGGATTTAGAATAGGATAGGGTTATCCTATCCCATAATAGAATATGACATAGGATATAGACTTTAGACTACTCTTAATCAGATGGGGAAAACAGGGTACAGGGAAGATTAACTTAGCTAAATGGCCACAGCAAGCCCCTCTCAGAGCCGTGGCTGCCTTTCTGTCCTGGCTCAAGCTTTAACCTCCAGCATCGTTACTGACTAAAGAGGCATAATGAAGTCAGGATCTTTGGGTTCTCTAATCCAGTGACAAATTATTAATCTTCTATTGCACATGAATGAGCAGCTTAGGAAATGTCCAAATGAACAAATTATGTAATCATCCTCACTATTAATCAGAGAAAAAGCGATATGAAATGTGTGCTTGATCCATCAAATTTCCATTTTTAAAAATGCTTTAGCCACTCTTGGCAACTGACCATGGAAATAACCCTTTGGTAGTACATATTGAAAGATAAAAATATTCACCCTCTTTTAGCCAGTATTTCTTCATATAGGAATTTATCCTGAAAAAATAGTTATAGGCACACAAATATTTATGAACAAGTATAATGCGAACAACAGGAAGAAACATACAATACAATAACAGGACATTGATTAGACAAATTAGAGAAATAATGCAGCCATGCAAAATCAAATTTTGAAAGAGTACTTAATGGTACAAAAAATGTTCATCATGGTTTTTTTTTTTAAGAAGATTTTATTTATTTATTTGACAGAAAGAGATCACAAGTAGGCAGAGAGGCAGGCAGAGAGAGAGAGAGGGAGAAGCAGTCTCCCTGCTGAGCAGAGAGCAGGACTCGATCCCAGGACCCTGAGATCATGACCTGAGTCAAAGACAGAGGCTTTAACTCATGGAGCCAACTGGGCGCCCCTGTTCATCATGTTTTAAATGAGAAATATTATAAAATAGTAGATGCAGTGTATTCCCAATTTTGCAAAAAATAGCTCAATAAAACATGCAGATATGAAAAAAACTGGTAGAGTTTAGAGGAAAATGTTACAGTTTTTGTCTTTCAGGTGAGGAAGAACTAAGTTTTTTTTTTTTTTTAATGCTTTATTTTTCCTTTTCAGTATTTTAAAAATATCTCCCTGGATTATCCTAACATAGTCACCGTACAGGAAACGTTCAGGTCCTTCTTCTCAATAAGTAATTTGAAGCCTGAATGTTCCTAACATTAGTAGTGTTCAAAGAAATTGTCCTTAGCTATCCCCTTTACACACCGTCATATTTGTAAGGCGGCTCCACGTGGATGTTCCTTCACGAGGCTGTGGCATCAATGACAGGAGAGGCAATGTGGACCATAAGTCATTAGCTTTTATCGCTACTGACCCTCACAAAAATCTGCAAGAGCTGCAGTAGGTTGGAGATATCCGAGAAGTTCCTCTAACACTGCTCAGTGCAACTCTTTCACAAACCCACATCTACCCCCTTGTTACTTCTTCCTTTTTCTACTGTAGGAATCCTTCCCAAACTCACCCCACACATTTCTCCAAGAGATCAAAGTGGGATTTGGACCCTCTCCGATCATACTGATTGTTGCTATATACCCACATGGCTTTTAGTTTCAGAGGGAGGGGGTCCCTGGCACTTATTGAGAAAGAAGCAGTTCTGCTGATTATAAATCAGAATCTAAGACTATTTGATTTGGACCATGCTTTTGGTGGCAGGAATTCTGCTGCAGTTTCTTCCTATTGCCAACCAAGAAAGAATTCGCTGAAAATTTAAGCAAACAGCCATTTATTTGGGCAATTGGAATTGTAATTCAGAAGACACTGATTCAGGTAGAAACTTGACTCACGTTTTGAAGAAGACAAAGTGGGGAGAGTGATAAAGGCAAAAGGTGATGAGTGCAGTTGTCATTTAGGTCCTCCATGAAAATCTGGGATTGAAGCTACATTAACGGAGATGGGTTGGGTTATTATGCAAATAAGCAATTGAGACTTGTCAGTTCTCACTGGCTCCTTTCCACGAGAAGAATGTGAAGGACTCAGATGTCCTCATGAGGAGGGAGTTCAGCCCAGCCTGAGGGCTTGTAGCTGGCAAAAACATCATAGTTCCGCCACTGAGGACATGAATAAATTCCACCTCCTGGCTGGCCTCTCCACTCTGTTTTTCTTAGTGGGACTTGCTTGCTCCTTTAGAAATCTCCTTTTATACTATATCTTGTGTTTTTCCATGGTATCTTGACAACCCGTTTCTTTCTTCTTTCTTTTCTTCTTTCTTTCTTTCTTTTAGAGAGAGAAACCTCTAAGGTGCAAGCCAAGGGTTGGGTTTGGGGGTGGGAGGGAGGGGCAGAGGGAGAGGGAGAGAGAGAGAATACCAAGCAGACTCCAAGCCCAGTGCGGGGGGGGCCCTGCATGGGGCTTGATCTCACAACCCTGAGATCATGACCTGAGCTGAACTCAAGATCAAGAGTCGGGTGCCCAACTGACCAAACCACCCAGGTGTCCTCACATTTTTTCTACACTTACTAAATTAATTTATTTTGTTTCTACTAACTTTGAAAACTTCTACTCCTTTATTTACTGATACTGCCCGATTTTATTTGCCAAGGAGTAGAATTCTCAGTTGCTCTCATCACACTTATTCCAAGTTTGACCAATTTTTCATTCTCTTTCCACTACATCAGTCTCCACGACCATTAAACAAGGTGAAACATGATGCTCTCAGCGGCCATCTCCCAAAGGACTACTCAAATCTGCGCTCTCATCACCGTAATTTACACTATTGCTTTTCCCACTGAGAGCAGAATCCTGGATTGAGTTGTGGTTTGGCACATCATAAAGAATTTTAAGGTTTTTCCACCTTTGGCCAATTAAGTGACAGACTAAATGTGTCCATCTTAGTGAAGAACATGGACCTCACATCATACAATTATTCTTTGCAGTCTGTAGGAAAAAGCATTTAGATGTATTATTGGGTGTCGGGGGAATCTATAGCAGGTTTAGATGAGAGAATTGCAATACCTGAAGAGTTTTCTGGTAGAATTTTTTAACTGGAGTGGGTGTTGGAAATAGCTTTCTGCTATGTATAAGTAGATCTTTTGTGTAACTCTAGATGGAAGTCCTAAATCAAGGTAGAAGACCAATTTTGACTCACATTAAGATAGGAATGTCTTATAATTTTCCAAAGGTATAATAAGGTAATTCACCTCAAGATATATTAAGAGTCTGGTGAGAACTCTTCAGAAAAAATTTAGCAGATATTGGATAGGAGCTGCGTTAATGATCTCTAAGTTTCCTCCCAAATCATACATCTGGTAATATTTCAGTGAAAAGCTGTACCTTGCTTACTTTCCTAAAACCAATGGATGAAGGTAAATAGGAAAAACAAAAAATAAGGATAAACATGCCCACTATCTGAAAGATCCTTGATTGGCATTTTAATGTCTATTTCATGGACTTTTTCCCCCATGCACCTTTAATGTGTCTCCTGTATCCAGAGACACAATGTGGTATTGGTAGATTTGAAAATGAACTAAGCTCATGTAAGAAAACCTGAGTTCTTTTACCACTGGAGAGTTGTATGACTTTGAATATTAATGTCATCTCTCTGAGAATTGTATTCCAAAGATTATAACCATAACATTTTGAAAGGTATAAAATGTTTCACAAATATGAAGTGATTTTACTTACACACATGTTTATGGAAGTTATTTCAAAAGGAATGCTCATTTGTAGTTTCTAAACTCATTTCAAAAGTCTTCCAAGAAACAATATGATCCATGTCATATGACTGACAGGTAGTTTCTAAGCTCCCGGAAATGCTGGGCTGTTTTTATTTTTTGCCTGCAGTTGACACACCAAAAGTAGTTGTTTTTACACTATAAATAACCAACTGAGATCCCTTCCTTTTTATTAGTTGCTACTGTTCATTGTTGGCCTACATTCTGGTGTTCCTCTACATCTGCAAAAGTAATAAACCGATTTTATGTAAGTCACTTAGAATAATAGCAGAGTAGAGCTATGCCAGAAAACTAACCAGCATGTCATCGACGGCAGGCACGAAGGACAGTGATATTAACACATCCACTATCTTTAAGGGTGGGGAATGATTTACATAAGGGAAATCATCATTGTTCACTACCCGATACAATAGTGGAATTACATGACATTTTACTGCTGAAGTCGGCTTAGCATCCTTAGTCAATATTTATCTGAGTCACAAGCTCTCAGCCCATTCATCATAGGAAGCAGGGGGGCCTAATGGACCATGTGGGCTGGGTGGCCTATTGACTCAGTTAGTCACCTTGGTCAGGATACTCATAAAAAGTGGAGGTTTTTGTTTGTTTTTACCATTAGTCTACCTCAAAGGGTCATAGTGGGACTGTTGAAAGACAGCAAGATATTTTCAGTTGAGTCTGATCATCCATCTGAGGTTGGGAAAATAAGGCAAAAACAAAATCCACAACCTAGAATCTGTTCCTAATCATCTCAGAATATTCTGTAGCTATCTGCCTTGGTTTTAAAGGAATAGGAAACAGAAATTGGTGATTAAATGTTAATTTTTGGAATCAGACTGCCTGGATTCCGTTTCACATCTGCTACTCTATAGCTGTTTACTACCAGGAAATCATTTAACCTCTAAGTCTTTTCATCTGCGAATGAAGATTATTATGGTAAAATTGGCTTGTTTGAACCCCATGAAGTGAAATAATTCACTTCATGAGATGTGCCAGCAAATGTTTAACAACCAGCTTTTGGGGGTGGAGTGGGGACAAGGTCAGCATTTGCTGATTTCTACGGTGTGAGTGTTCCCACCTGGACCATTTCAAAGTGGGAAGATGTACACACCATAGCTCGCCAGCCACAGCATACACCGCTGATGGAAATCACTTCACACAGTGCCTGGGATACTGAAGGGCTCAATTATTATATTAGTTATTATAAATCTTATCATTATTTTGTTTTGGATTTTATTATTGAAATTCATGGAACATAATTTGTTCTCACTCCTCAAATGATAGACTTTCTCCAAAATATAACCAAAGGAGAAAATTTGGGAAATAAAACAAAGCTGAACAAAAAGTCTCTTTCATATCTCTCGTTTAGAAGGAAAAGCCAGGAACTAAAAGACCTTTAACTCTTACTCTGCCACTGTGGTTCATCTGGTTTGGGAAAGCCACTTTAACTTCTCTTAGGCTCAGTTTTTCTACTTGCAAAATGGGCGAAATGATTTGCACTTTGCCTGCTTTACCAGAAAGTTGAACATTAAGATCTACAACTTTTAAGGACATTCCTTATAAACTTAACAAGTCCGGTTTTATATTCAGAATCATTGTTTCAGTATGGGATTTATCCTAAGGAAATAATTATAAAGAACCAAGGAGTCTTTTAAAAATTGGAAACAAAATTTGCATTAATGTACTTAATCTGTTTTAGGTAATTTATCTTAGGTAAATGCAATTGAATATTATGTTAGTGTCAGTGAATATTATGCTAATGTATATGGATATTATGCTAATGCCATTTTAATGTTAATAGAAGATAACTTTGCTATAGAAAAATATTGTCTTCATGAATACAAAAAGGGTATTTTTCTAAGAGAAAAATTTTATGACAGACTATATAGCAAAAAGTCATAGAACTGTATTATAATACAAACATAATAATGGTACATTTGGGAAAAAATGGGAAACGAATGCAAAAAGGACAAAACTGTGGAGTTACAGTCATGGATTTTATGTTATAAAAGGAGTAAAAATCAAAATTTAAAAACCCATTATGAAAATAGTTACAGGGTAATAAGGTATTAATGGAAATCCAATAAGTAGAAAGACACCCCCCCAGAGACTCATCTCTTTCAAAATGACCCTCCATATTTTTTCCTATATCAGAACTAGTTTTTGACTAGTTACTCCAACAAAGGTGATTTTTCTGAGGCTTGAGAGAAAATGGGAGGAGTAGCAACTTCTTAAAACCAGAATTATATTTGAAATTTGAGCCGGTGAGAACCCTTCTGGTCCAGGTAAAACACATATCAAAACTCCTATGTCTGCTCTTTCATGCGTGAGGTCAACCCTACACTGATAAAAAGAATGGTACATATGAGACTTCATAGGTAACTTTTTGTAGGTACGTGCAGATCTTGCCTCCTATCCTGGGTTAATGGCTCCATACTCAGATGACTTGATTTTTCGATTTTGTTTATTTTAAGCCTTGACTTAGGTGCCTTAGTATTCCTTGACCGACAGTTTCTGGCTCAACTCCTTACAACCATACAAGCTTCTGTACAAAACCCTGGATCTTTAAATCCCTTGCACACCTTCTGGCACATACTTCGAAGCTCTGTGGGTGTCTCATAACAGATGATGACTCAGGATAAGAACCAAATCTCTACTTTCTTACTTGTTTGAATTACTATTTCCTTTATGGGGCACTGAAGTCCAGTCTGATCCAAGCTGGACTGAAGCTTGGAATGTGCAGTAAAAGGTAGAGCATTCTAGTGGCAACACGTAACAGCTGTTCACAGCCGTCTTCTGTGGTGATCAGTAAGCTCGAACTCAAGTTTGCAAACTCACAGTCCAACAGGGGCAAGCAGATGGCACAGAAGGTGGTCAAGTTGCTGATTCTGTTAATATCTAGAGTAACACCTCTTTAGCTGGGCGGTGCTTTAAAATATGGTGTGAGCTAAACACGCGAACCACACACAGCGCGTGTGTTGGCTGCTGGTCTGCTCTAACTCCGCCTGTTGCCCAGAACAAGGAGTAGCAACGGCATTCATGTGGTGGTGCAGCATGTCTGGTAGAGAGAGGACACAACCCCGCTGGCTGAACTCCCTTGCTTTGTCTCTTCCCCCTTGTGTCAGCTGGCCCCACAGATTCCTCTGCTCCCCTTCTAAGACCAATCTGAGCTGGAGCCAGAAAGGATGTAAACAGTTTCCTGTTACTTTGATAGAGTAACGAATACCCTGTAGTTCCCGCACATTGTTTCCAGTGTCCGTTCCGCTTTCACAAGCCCGTTCAATTTCCAGGTCCTGCACCCAAGCACTTGGGCTATCCTGATGGCCTTCCAGTCCTCCCAGTTTCTAGAACATGACACCAACAATAGTTCTTTCAGAAATGAAAGCAGGTCCTGCCTTCACAATTGACACAGTCCTGTATGAAATGAAATGCCCTAGGACAAACGTGACTCTCTTCCAAATGCAGAGCTTGAGGGGCTCACAGTTTGATTATAGAAAAGGTTTTCTGTGGCTTAGACTCCGATGATCAAATGGTCTTTGGCTCACTTCAAAAGCTGTGGTGCGCTTACTAGAACACAACTCTGTTTTAAATACCCTTGCCAGAGTTGATGATTGTGAGTTTCCTTTCTGTCAATAAATTGATCAAAAAAAGTTTAACAACTCCCTACTTTATGCTCAGTTTGTGCTGGGTGTTGCAGGGGCATTTAGAGGAAGAATAAACCACAGTCTCTATCCTCGAAGAGTTTACACTCCAGTTGTGGACACACACACACACACGACTTCACACCCAGGAAGAGAGAGTACACGATAAAATTTGTTAAATGAATGATTACACGTTACATGAATGTTACATGAATGAACATCCACTGTGCTTCTACTGGGCTGTTCCATTTACAAAACTGATGTTGTATCCTCAACACAACTCTGAAAGTTGTCAATTCCGCTTTGTCATTAGACATACCATAAACTGAGGGGCTGAGAGCTCAGCTTAAGGTCATACAGTCAGCAGAATTCTTGACTTAAGGGTATCTGATTCCAGAGCTGGTGCTCTTTCCTGTGCATGAGCTGTTCTCAATCTCATTCCTCATTGTGTCTTTAGATCACCTGAGACACTTAAAAAAATATAGATGCCTGGACCATGCCATCAGCGACTGTTCGTTGGAGGTTGGAGTACTGGCATATTCAAAGAATCTCAGGTGATTCTAATGTGTCAGGAAAGGTAAAGAAACACCTTGCCAAATCCTGCTGCCAAAGAGCAGCCCAATGCTGAAAAATTAAAAAAAAAAAAAGTATATTTTGGAGAGAGAGTTCAGTTTGTAAAGATTTAGAGCAGGTAAGCTTGTATAAGACAATTTGTCCCTAAACCACACATACTTAGAGGTGACACATTGCTGCAGAGTTGCAACAAAGAGGACCCGACTTCATCGAATTCTGGTCTGTGAAGGAAAGATAAAAAGATGAAGTTTGTAATCTGTGCATGTAGCTTATTACTGATTGCACTGTGTCTTGCTATTTTTATGTCATCTGAGTATCACAACAATTTGGGGTTTGATGTCAGGTAATTTATTTGCCAGTGAGAAAACCGAGACCCAGAGTGACTAAGTGACTTACTGTACATCACTGACCTAGTTAGAGACCTCATACAATGTTCATCTCATCAAGTCACCTAGACTCAGTGGCTCCCACAGCACCGGAACTTCATGGCACTGCTGCAAATTGGAGGATGCTGCTAATTGAACGGGGTGAAGGGCACAACCGTATTAAAAGCCATCCCACTCTAGGGATCCCACTCTAGGAAGCACTCTTTAAGTTCCTATGACAGACATAGCTCAGCCTATATTATCATAATCACTCTTCTAAATATATTATGTAGATTAGGGCATGCATGCTCATGAGCTTGTGAAATGCAGATAAACATAGTTTGTTTCCCAAGCCACTAGCTCAAGGAAGGCATTAGTATGCAGCTCCCTCTGCTCCCCCATGTCCCCCTGAATGTAATGACTTGAAACACTTTAGACCATGACTAGGGGAAGGCACAAGGATGCCCACTCAAGCACAGGCAAACCATTGAATTAGTAGTTTTCAGCAAAACTACCCTATTTGGCCTGTGCTTCCAGAAAACAAGTTGTAGAGTAATTCGGTTGGGCAGGCAGCTACATGAAGCTTCTACAACAGAGTGAGGACCTGTTAGCTCCAGATGGTCTTATCAACGCATGGCAGATGTTTGCCAGGGAGCTGGGATCATGGTTTCAATTTCCGGGGTTAAATGACTTTCTAAAACAGAGAAGAGTCCAGTGTTATGGGTCCCCATTGTGGAATCTTGGCACACTGTGGAACTCTCTGGAATGGGAGACCTCACTCATTCTGGGCAAGGTGGCAGAGAGCAGCCAGTGCATTCATCTTTTTGGCCCATGGTGGGTCCTTTTACTTTTCTAGAAGATTTAAGGGAAATGGGGCCTTCTGATCCTAGGACACTCAAGACATCTGTTGACTGCTAACTGGAGAATAAGGAAGAAAAGAGAAAGTCTCTAAATGCTTAAGATGTAGTATCTGTGAAATAAAATAATGATGTTAAGGACAACTGTAAAAGATACAAATCAACCAATATGAAATAGTAAAAGTTACTCGTACCCACATTTAATGCTTCAAAAATGTGCCTATTGCAAATCATCTGAAGAATTATTACCATTAATATAATTTATATGTGAAGACACAGAGTTCCCATCTTGAGGTCACCAGATCCGGATTTAAATTCTAGCAGCAACTCAAGGATGCTATTTAGCTTTCAAGTAAAAAATGCTTAGTTAATTAAGTAGGAAATGAGTGAATCCAAGAAAGTTAGGTAACTGGGTCTTTGGAAGGTGACAAGACAACCCCTCTTCTCTCAAGGAATTGACAGTGACTAGGGTGCTGCTTGGAAATCCCTACTAAGACAAAAGTCATATGAACTTCAAGTCAAAAGAGGCCAACAAACCCCATGAACTTATTGATTCCTTCTGTAGGATGTGGACCTTGGGGTGAGGCTGGATCTTAGGTGCAGGTAGTCTTATCCTGGTGACCCTAATATCTATTCTTCTCTAAAGGCAGCCTAGGAGCTGTCTGAGTACTACCTACCCATTCCTGTCCAGAGATACAGTGCTCTCTCTCATATAGCATGGGAGCTTTGTTTCCTTGCCTTCAGAAAAGCCCATCTTTGCATACTTTTCTTCTTCAAATCAGTCTCTACCTTCTGGTGTGTGTCCAAAGAGCTTCCCATGGCCTTTATGTGCTTCTTAAGCTTTCATGGTTTGTGACCTCTCTACTCTATTCATCCTCTACTTTGAAGAGTGCTGCCACCTTCTAAATTTGAGGGACATCTAACAGAAAGTATCTCTTCAAAATGTGGACAGGGAAAAACTAGGAGACCGATGCTGGTGAGCACATTCATAAAACCACTTAATTTATTATATCAACAGAGAAAAATGTGATTGAGAACATAACTTTCCCCACTTTGAATACACTTTTCCAAAGTGACAATCACTTATTTCATGTTGAAAAATGATGAAAGAAATATAATTAAAACCCCCAAACTCTCCCAATCTAGAAATCCTCTCCACAAATTTAAGTAGAGAAAGAAGAGAGTTTTTTTAATTGAATAAGCATTAAGCCAGCGTGTGATATATATCACAGGCAAATCCTAGTCTTCATTTAAGACTAATAAGCTTTAGGGGCACCTGGGTGGCTCAGTGGGTTAAGCCTCCGCCTTTGGCTCAGGTCGTGATATCAGGGTCCTGGGGTCGAGCCCCGAATTGGGCTCTCTCCTCAGCGGGGAGCCTGCTTCCTTCTCTCTCTGCCCACCTCTCTGCCTACTTGTACTTTCTTTCTCAGTCAAATAAATGAAATTTAAAAAAAAAAAAAAAAGACTAACAAGAATTAGAAGCTAGCACCTCCCATCTTGGTACAGGTCAAAGCCATCATATTCACCAAATAGAAATAAGTCAATAGTAGGTCCTGGGCCTGTGTTCAGTAAGGATTTGATGGACATCTGTCCTTGTCTCTACCTGGGGATCCGAGTCCTCAGGAGAAGACAATTCTCTTAACTCCTCTGTCCAGGCATTTCTGTCTTCCTCCCTACCCCAGCCTTTAGCAATTTGCCTAGGCTCAGACTGTAAGGGCCAGGACATTCTTGTCTTTCCAGACATGATAGTCTTTAACCAACTGACAAGCATCATGTTGGTAAATATTAAATAGTTGAAAATAACAAGTATTAGGATGGAGAATGGGAAGTGGTTTCATCATACACGTCTAAGCTTAATCTAAATTTGAAAATCAGTTTCTCTTTCTTTCACATTTTTTGACCTTTATTGGAAAGGTACATGGACATATGTGCATTTTATTTCTGATTTTGGAATTCATAAGTACGTCTTGCCTAAGCTGGGATGACACATGGATATTGTGGATATCCAATGGTCCTCAGCAAATGCCTATAATGATGCCAGTGTTACAATGATTATCACACACAGGCTTCTAATTATCAAAGATTAAGGCTACAGAAATTACACATGGTACTCATAATGGTTATGCATGGTAGCCCATTAGCTCAGAAATGCAAGAAATATTACTTACATTCTTTTAACACAACATTTTGGCCCACATATCATCTAGCTGGATTATCTGGAAATTCTATTTCAGTCACTATGGAGCTCCTTCCTCCTGTAGAACTATTCTAGCAACTCAGGGTGTAGGTCATGTCCAGAAAAGGGAGGCATAGCTCCTCCTTTTTCTAATGCTGCCACATCCTCATTGTCCATGGCTCTCCATATTGATTCCTTCTGTGGGATGAGAGACTTTGGGGTGAGGCTGTCCTTATGAATATGTCCCTGGTGCTGTTGGTCTCATCCTCATACCTGTTCTTCTCTAGAACCTACCTAGGAGCTATCTCAGTACCCTGCCCCTCACCTGCCCAGGGATGTAGTGCTCTCTCTCCCCCGGCAGCACAGGGGCATTGTTTTCTTGTCTTCAGAAACGGCCGTCCTTGCACTCTTCTCTTCTTCAAGCCACTCTCCACCTTCCCATAAACCCTTCATCTTCAGTAGACTTGGATTGTCACTTATAAAAATGGGGGGCTAGGGGCGCCTGGGTGGCTCAGTGGGTTGAGCCACTGCCTTCGGCTCGGGTCATGATCTCAGGGTCCTGGGATCGAGCCCCGCATCGGGCTCTCTGCTCGACGGGAAGCCTGCTTCCTCCTCTCTCTCTCTCTGCCTACTTGTGATCTCTCTCTGTCAAATAAATAAATAAAATCTTTAAAAAAAATGGGGGGGGGCTAGAGGGATGGGCAAAGTCTTCCTACCTCCCATTCTGCCACGGGCTCCCCAGAGTGAGACAGAATGAACATATGTGCAGATACATTTACCATAGAAGGCTCTGAGATCACTTCATTTTTTTGCAGTGATTTAGATCACAATCGTGAGCCAAAATTTACATAGATGGTGAAATGACTCAACATATCAGAAATTTTGGGGTGGTCAGTGTTTGTGAAATTATCCAAGTTTATTTTTCATGAAGTTTCTCTAAAGTTATTTACTTAATTATTTTATGTCGAGTTATTCACTTCTACAAATATATATATAGACATATTTATAACTTTATTTTGGCAGTGTAGAAAATTAGTGATTCTGAGCAGGTAATCCATTCAAGTTAGGTCACATAGAAGTTCTCTGCTTAAAGTCTAAATGCTGTTCAGGACACACACACACACACACAGGTGGTTAACTTTTCACTTGAACCATCTTAGGTAAAATAACTCAGAAGGTCAAATTGGTTCATACTTGATCAGAATCAAGAATTCAAATACAATATAATAAGAGAAACTATATAGTATATTAGCCACAGGACTTATGTTCACAAATGACAAAAACCCAACTCAATTTTTTATAGGAAAAATGAATTTATTAGATCAACTTCAAAATTTCAGGACAGATGGATCTCGAGTCTCAATCTACATTTGTCAAAAATACAGAATTAAATCTCCTTCCCTACCTCTTGCTGGCCCAATGGCTCCATTCTCTGACAGACTCTCCATTTCAAAGAGTAAGATCCTGGCTTACATTACCTCTTGTGATCTTATAAAGAAAGAAGCCTGCCTCACTCAGCATCCAAATCCAGTTTCTAAAAATGGCCTCTGGTTGGCCTTTATAGTTTGTGTTTCCACTCTTCTGGCAGAGAAGGCAGTGAGCCCAACGTGGGGCTTGATCCCAAGACCCTAGCACCATGACCTGAGCCAAACGCAGGTGCTTAACCAACTGAGCCACCCAGATGCCCCTACCACCAATCCTTTTTATTTCTGATCTTAGAGATATTTACTACCATTTGCCATGACTATTTTCATTATATATATATCTAGATAATTAATAAAGGGTGATATATACATGTAGATGTAGGAGAATCAGACTCTTGCTCTCAATTCTGTAAGTATATAAAGCAGGGGGACTTAGAGGGCATAAAATGAAATTTGCAAGTGTTTATGGAGGAAAAAAGACCATAAGTAGATTTTAAGAAGGGTATATGATTGGCTAATAGAAAGGAGGAGGAAATACTGGTTTGCTTATGTTTAAGAGTGAAATATTATTTTTGGAATAATATTAGAACCTTTTTTCTAGCCAAAATATTAAACAACATAGAGGTAAAGAGACGTAGGTTGAGCAGCTCAGGGTCAGCTGCTGACTCTCAGGTGATGTGTGATTCATCATTGACATTCTGGTCTCAGTTTCTTCATCGACATAATATAGGCTCCACCGTTTCAAGAGTTCTCGTGATGCTTGAACAGAAGAGAAAATACCAAAGTGTTCTGGAGAGCTAAGAACACTATCTGAATGGGAGATTGTATCCACAGTTCTCACTCTGTGCTTCCTCCTGGGCATAAAATGGGCTGTTTTTCTTCAGGGAGCTTTTCTGAAATTAGAGGAAAGTGTTGACCGTATCACAATGGCAGTTTTATAAACAGGTTGCTGAAGAGGCAACATTTACAGCAGATAATTTATTCCTCCATTTCTATTCCATCCCCAAATAATGTTAAAATTTGACAAAGCTTTCTTTGCTAACCAGTCCTCTGTAGCAGGACTATTGTAGAATGAGTAAGTAGGTGAATAAGATTTCATTCTTGCAATCAAATGAAAAGTACTTTCCTGTTTTCATGAGTTCGGTAAGCAAAGGTGTCTTATTGGATGCCTCGTTGGTAATACTTCGAAGTCTCATGCATCTCTTCTAAATCCTTTTCTTCTGCAAGCTGAGTGGAAATTCCTCCCTGAAAACACTTCTTATCATCCTCAGAGTCTCTTCCTAATAACTTCAGATGAGAATGAGGCATAAATGTGAACTAGTCATCCTGCACTTTGTAAGTAATTGACTCCAGGAACAAACCCCAAAGATGGCAGGTTAAAGCAATGAAATGCGTGCTGTGTCTCATTTATTTTAACAGGTTCAGTTATGCATGTTCATGTAGATAAAATTGCCGGCAGAATGTTGGAAAAGAGGAAAGATAAACGTTGTACCACTAGCTCCTGAGTGAGGATTCAAGCCCAGGCACCTCTGTGGTCACACGATGCACTTGTCCACTCTGCTGCTACACACAGGTGATTCCAATGCTGGGCAAACACTGAGTTACAGGGCGAGTTCTTGGATTTAACAGCACTGACTTCTGATGTCATTGGTCCAAGGCACAACTTGGGAAACACTGCAGTAAATGTTTTAATGGTCCTCACTTTTACCACTAAACTTAGATCTCTGGCCCAGATAGTTCCACTGAACTCTGGCTCCCTGTATCTTACAACTATTATGCATATTTCAAAAGCATCTCATGTCTCAGAACAAAGTCACAAAACTCTCCTTTTGGTTCTCCTTGTCTCAGAGAAGAGTATTACTTTCTACATGATTAGGCAAGTCTGAAAACTCAGGAATCGCCCCCCAGCTCTCCCTTTCCCTCTTCACTCGCCATCACCCTGCCGTCAGTAAGTAAGGCCTGTGACTCTTACCTACCAAATCTCTCCTGAAACCATGTGCTTTCCCCTTCCCTGGCCACTCTCAGCTCCCAGTCTGTTACTGACATCCCCCAGAACAGCAGCATTTATTCTCCAATCAGTCCCTACGCTGCAGTGAGTGTGAGGAAAACACAATGAAGGCTCAGTTTCTTGACATTTGCTGTTAAATCCTTCCAAACCACACTGCCTGCCTCCTGGGGCTCAGCTCAGATGACTCCCTCCCTCTCTCCATGGTCTAGCCCAGAGGCCCTGCTCTTAGTTTCTCCCTGCCCCACGTCCCTTAAGCTTTGTCCCCCCCCCCCCCCCCCCCCCCCCCCATACATCACATGCTGGTCCCTCCGCCTGGAATGCCTCCCTCCACCTGGCTTAGAAGGCTGCTTAATCTCCAACTCTTGGTTGTCCCATCTGTTGGAAGGGAATTAAAATGTCATAGATCAGAGTTGTTAAAAATATGAAATAAAATAAATGCATACTGTTCCTGGCACAAAATAGATATCCAATAATGTTTCCCTAAATATATCCTAGAATTTTACATTTTTTTCCAACAATCTTCATATAAAGATAAGTCCACGTGCATATGTTCTCTAATTGTGGTTTATAAGACTTCAAAGTAGGAATGAACCTTCAAAGATGTGTTTATTTTGTTTTAGAAATTTATTAAATCCTAATACACCTTGTAGTGGAGCATTTGTGCTGTGGTTTTTAATTGCTGTCAGGTTAATAATATCCCTGGGAGTGTGGAGTCTTTGTTAAATGTAGGTGTTAGACAGCTATAATTTTTAAAATTACTTCTTTGTTCTACAACCCATTTAAAGGGAAAAAATAATTAATGAAATGTATACACTTTTAGAGGCAATGGCACGAAAAAAGATTTCAAGCAAATGAGCAAATGAAGAAAATAAATTAGCATCTAATTTGTAATTAGAGATTACAATGCTTAATAATTTGAAAATGAGTTGAAACTTTATGATAATATATAAGGTGGTTAATGCAGTAACATTCCCACTGAGATTAAAATGACTTTAGTAACAATACTATCAAGTGAGGGGGGAGGATTGAATAAACAGAATTCAGAAGATACTTAGGACAGTGAAACTACTCTGTTTGATACCGAAATGATCCATACATGTCATTGTACATTGGTCCAAACCTACAGAATAGACGGCACCAAGATTGAACTGTAAGGTAAACTGGGGGTTGGGTGACTAGAAGGTGTCACTGGAGGTTCATTGATTGTAACAAACATACCACTCTGGTGGGGGGGGGATGTTGATATTAGGCCGTGCTCTGGTGGGAACAGAGGGTTCATGGGACATATCTGCATCTTCCATTCAATTTTGTAGTGAACCTAAAACTTTTCTAAAAACATAAAGACTATTAAAAATGTTATCATTTTTACTGAAATAACAAATGTACAATTATATAAGGAACATCAATGACAAGAGAGACTGAACTTGTTATGGCCAGAAAAGGGACATTTAAAGTACATACATGTGACATGTTGCCATGCAGAGAGGTGCTGCAGAAAACAAAATCATAACCTAACAAAAATTTATTTATGCTAAGTTAAAGTTATTAGAAATTTCCATTGAGATGGGCAAATATTTAGAAAAATAAATATAATGAACATGTGATACTGGGAATTAGAAATTTGGGGTGTGTCTGGCTATATTTGAAAAGTTACCTTCAAGATATTGGATAACTCTTTGAACTCAGCACTCAGCAGTGTACCTAACTGCTTTGCAGGTGCTCCTATAATTCTTAGTTGTGCTCAAAACTAAAAGTTCCAGCTTGTAAACATTCTATATTTAGGGACAAACTCAGACGAGGCATAAAAATGTAAGTGAATGTGAGCTATTTCATAGGTTGGGTCCACAAGACTGCATTTATGTTGTAGGTCCAAGTGAATGACATCATCAGTCATCAGGGCCTGAGTCAAGCAGTTGTAGAAGTGTTTGTTAAAGACCAGACAAATTCCATAGCAGCTAAACCCAGTAGTAATGTTGATGACAGTACCTGAGAGATTAGGACCAAGTTCAACCATACGGCTTACAAAGCTGGCTATATGTTGATACCTCCACCTTGGAAGACCAGAATGCCGATATATTCATCAGTTACGCTTTCACTGCCAAGCCAAGCAAATATATAGTGATTTGAAGAGGTCGTTTTTTAATTACCGGAAAATTATCTGGTTGCTTCCATTCCTGCCTCAGGCGTTGATCTTGCTACCTGGGTAGGAAAGGCCTGAGACTGGGAGGTAAGTGTCTACTCTGCAGACGTGATTTGCCCCGGTTGTATATCCCAAGGGGAAGAATATAGGAGGCTTTATTTTGGATCTGCTTCCAACCATGCTCTCCAGTTTTGCTTCACCAACCATGTTGATTGTAGTTTCATCCTTATTTCATCTCTTCATTACCCTTAGGTCCTCCATGGGGGAAACTCCAACACTTTGTGACTCTTTTCCTCCATGTTATATAAAATCTCTATAAATGACAACAAAGGTGTGTTGAGACCTCATTTGTATTTCTTCTCTTGCTAGCTGGGCAAATTTGAGAGTTAGCTTTCATAAGCCTCAGTTTCCCCATCTGTAAAGTAGACATAATATCCAAGTCATAGGGTTGTTGTGACATCAAATAAAATATCTAAGGGAAGAGGTTGTACCATGATTCAAGCCCAAGAAGTCTCATCCAATAGTCTTCACACTTTTTAATTTTTAAATTAACATACAATAAAATGAGTTTTTATTTTTGTGTACAGTTTTATGAATTTTAGCACATGTATGGAGTCAGGTAATCACCAGAATTATAAGGATACATGATAATCCTATCATTGCAAACAGCTCTTGTACTAGTCCTTGGGAGTCATATCCTCTCTTCTTCCCTAACCTATGGCAACCACAAATTGGTTTTCTATTGCTATAGTTTTGTCTTTTTTGAGACAAATGAAATCATGCAGTATGTAATCATTTGGGATTGGCTTTCTTCACTCAGCAGAATGTCTTTGAGATTAATCCAGATAGTTGCATGTAATAATAGTATGCTCCTTTTTATTGTCGAGAAGCATTACATTGAATACATGTGCCACTGTTCGTTAGTCTGATGACTCACTGACAAAGTCTTGGGTTGTTTCTACTTTTGAGCAATTCTGAATAGAGCTTCTTTAAACATTCACATGAGAGTTTTTATGTGAGTGTAAGTTTTCATTTCTCCAGAACAAATACCTAGAAGTAGGATTTCTGGGTTGGATGGCACTTTTACATTTTTATATTAGCTTTGTATAACTTTATATGTTTAACATTATAAGAAACTACCAAACCATTTGCTAGAGTAGATACTGTTTTCCAATCCCCACAACAGTGTGTGAGAATTTTAATTGTTGCACAAACTTGCTAGTAGTAGCACATCTTTGGTATTAAGTTTTAAGAATCAAAAAGTCATGCTCCCCATGTCCATCCAAGAATTATGTCAGCTCATTTTAGCAAGGACTCCTCTCTCCTGATTTTAATTCATCTAGTCCCATTTGCTTTCACAGCTCTACAATGTCTTTTAAAATAGGACTTTTGTATAATGTATCCTTTTTTTTTTCTAGTTAAGGCAGCAGGAGAAATAGTCTACCAGTACTTACTTCTTTTCTGGAGGAGAAAATTGGTGATGGTATTATTTCATACTTCACCAGTTCAGTTTGATTATACATGTTATTCTTTCAAATCTGAAATGCCTGTCCAGATAATGGCAATAACTGAGAAATAACATGTGATTTTAATACATAGACACACACAAACACAGAGTGGCGAGGCAATGGGGCAAATTGTGGTTTACAATAGTAGAGTTGTGTTTGAAGATTCTCTTTAAATTTATGATGATGGATGGGTCCATTTCATTGTATTCCATCATGATAAGAAATACCTGCCTTGTTTCTCTTTTGGAGGGGGAGGGCTGCTATAAGATTTATCAGCTTACAAGTAAATATCTAGAAACAACTTAGCAATCAATGAGATAGGTGTGTCGTAGATACCAAGCAGTATCATTGGTACTAGTAAGAATTTTATAAAGTTGAATGAACTTTTATGGCAGTTTTTGAACAGGTAGATCAGCTTTCCCCCTTCTTACATTTTTTGTTTTATTCTGAGTAAGATAGAAAACTGTCAATGCTTTTAAGCAAAAGGAATTTGGATGACATTTTTATGTGTTTAAAATATGATCGCTTGCTGCTTTACAGGATGTCTATAATGTTTTGATCAAATATTCATTGAATCTGAAGACTTCTGAGCATGTGCTCTCCAAATATTCATATCTGTTTATAAACTGTATTGTTACCCTTCAGGAGTTAAATGTAGGTAAAGGTAGATTGTTAGCTTTTGAATATAAAAATTAAGTCTGTACAATAAGTGATTTTGCTTCTTTTCCTTGCACTGTGTCATTGTCTGGTGTTGTTGGGTATATAAACCCCAATTGGAGTATGAATTTTGTAGAGAGGACATAGAGAAGTAGCACCAGAGAAGCAGGGACAGCAGTGGGGAAGCTGCTGGGGTAGACTTAATGAGATGTGGAAAGAGTTGAGATATATTTTTCATGTTTAGAGTCTTCAGATTTCTTGTAGGAACCACCCATCTAGATCCACTGCCTGGCTCCTGACATTAGCTGCCCCCTCCTCTTTTTACCAGACGGTGCATCCTTGTAGCACCAGATCCATAAAATCTGTTCAACAATCTGAAGAGCACACTGTACTGGAAACCACTTAATTAGCTTGGGGTTGCCTGGTGCTTCTCTACCTGCTGAGGCTATTTCTTTGGCAGTTTTGTTAGAAAGGAGGGGTTTGGGGAATTAATGGTGCTTTTAAACTTCTGTCTGATGACAGAGGCCAATAGGGAGCAAGGCTCTATGAGTTAAAAGGTAATGATCATAAAACAAACAAAAAACAACCAACCGATTCTGGAACCAATTTCTTGTTTTTCCTGATTAAACCCTTCCTCAAATGGAAAATTAAATTAGAGATTAAGAAAAATGATCACGTGCCTGTGAATTCCTCTTGGACCAATCTCAAATATCTCCTCTCTAAGGACATAACTGGGGTAAGTTCAGGAAGAAAGGAGATATAACCTTTACAGGGAGAAAAATCAGCCATATTTTCACCAAGTTTCTGCAGGAAATTCCTCATGCAGGATTTAAGGCAGTAATAGTTCTAAGTCTAAATGGAGTGTATTAAGGCAAAAATCAATATTGGCTCATAACCTACAAATATCCTGATGTCTTCTCTTCTACCCTCTTTCAATTTGCTTTTCCCACTCCTCTAATGGGATAGGGATCTATTTGGGTTTTGGGTTTTTAATCTGTTTTACCTCTCCTGGAGGAACTCTGGCATACTTATCCAGGTTGGCAAGGAGGTTAGCAGGGTGTGAAGAAAAAGCATTAAGCAAATGATCCAGCAAAGCTCTGGAAACTTTCTGAAGGCCATGGAATGGCTGGCCTGGATTTCACAAAGAGCAATTTGTGATTTGGGCAAATTAGAATAGCCACTTCAGTCTCCCTATCTAGAGGTCCCAGCCTGCCAGATGTTGTGATGTTTACGGAAGCGTACAGAGCTAGGTTTCAAGGACAAACCACTAGTCAGGTCCACAAAGGCCACATTCCAGGCTTTTAATGTCAGACATCACTCTCTTAAATATCAATACACTCAACTTTAATGATTGAGAAAGCCTCTCTCCTTCTATTCCTACATATCATGGATTGGTTTAAGACTATGACTTAAGAGAACTTTGTTATAATTCTGCGGGGGGAAGTTTGTGGTTTTCTTGTGGTTTCTTGAATCTCATTGAAAACATCCAAGGAAGAACTATCCCAATGCTCTCTTTAAGAGGACCCATGATAGACACCGGGGTCAAATTTCAATGATGTTACCATGGAAATATTATGGAAATAACAATGGGAAATGCGCGTGCACACAGACACAAACACACTCACACATACACTGGAATTAGGGCTTTTGTTTGGATAAGCATTAACGGTCCTGGTATTCATTTATTTAGTGATGGATACCTATTGTATAATTCCTATGTACAAACAAGCAGTGTCACCAAGTCTGTGAGGACTTAGAAATTTGAAGACATTTAAGCCAAACTTTTAAAAAAAGATCGGCTTCTTAAGAAAATCGTCGTGCTGTAAGACATATTTAAAAATGCACCCACCATAGACTTTCATCTGAACTATTTACATAGCAGCTGTGGTGTTGGGCGGATATTGTGATCATACAAATGAGAATTTTAGGTCTTGGAGGAGACTTCGCCATCTAACACCTTCATTTCAAAGCTCAGTTGGCTGAGGTGGTTTGAGCAAGCATCCTCTCTGCAAACTAGTGGTAAAATATCCAGCTGTGGAGCTGAAGTTGCCCAGTCCAGGAGGTACAGTCCGGGCCCGGGGGATCAAGGCCACCCATCAGCAGAGAGCAGGGAGCCTCCACCTGCCAGGTAGTGGAAGCTTTGAGATGCCGGGTCCGCAGGGTTCCAGGAACCGGCACGCGGAGGTCTTTGCGGGTTGGTGGGGTCCGCGCGGCTGCGGTGGCTGCGTATCCCCGGTGCCTGCTTTCAGCCCGCAGAGCCGGGCGCGGAGCCGGGAGCCCCTGGACGTCCAGCCCGGCGCGTGGCCTCCGCAGGCGCGTGGCCTCCGCATGCGCGTGGCCTCCGCAGGCGCCTGGCTCTGCGCTCCCCGCCTCCCGCCCCACGCCGCCTCCGCCCGCTCCCTCCACCGCCCAGCTTGGTTGGAGTTGGGGTCCTGAGCCCCTGTCCCCGCAGCCGGCCGGCGGAGAGCCCCGCGCCACCGCCTCGGTCCCCTCCTCGCTGGTCCCTGGTCCCCGCTCCCCCGCTGGGAAAAGGGGGCGCAGGGCGCGGCTCCCCCAGCGGCTGAGCGCGCTCCTGGCTGGCTCGGGGCTCTGGGTCCTCAGCGCCCTGGGCGCCCGCGGTGGCGCCTCCTGAGGTGTCCCGCTGTCCCAGGGCCCCGCCCCGGGGAGCCCGCACGTAAAGCCGCCAGGCCCCGGCGGCTACCACTCCCTTGTGTCTCTCCGCGCCCTCCTTCTGCTGTGGGTATGGTGGGGACGCGAACTGCGGACCTCTGAGAGCGCAGGGCTCAAGCCCTGACCGACGCAGGCAAAGCCGCAGGGAGCTGGAGGAGTTAAGGCCAGGGAGACTCGCATTTGCTCTAGATCGGCGACTCCACCTACCCCCAGGCTTTGCATTGTTCTGGCCACAACAGGAGCAGGAGGAGAGAAGAGATGATGGGCTTGGAGGCCGACTTGAAGGGCGGGGAGTTAGAGCCGCTGGGTGTCGGGACAGAGAACGAGTAGATGGGGCTTCTGGATTCAGAAAGTGCTGCACACTGGAGCCTTTGCCCCCTGCGAGACCTACCTCCATCTCACCCAATCCCAATCTACTTTTCTAAACCCTAACCCTGAAAACACTTCAGAGTGAGCTGACAGTGCCTTCCCCCTGCTCACAGGGCTGGTGTCGCTGAAGACCCCGCAAAGAGTTGAGAACAACAGAGTGTCAGGATAGAGGAGGTTAGGAAAGAGTTAAATGTCTGCAGGCTGACTTGCCTTCTGGGGACTTGGCCTTCAGTCTCTAAACTTCCTGACGGGCTCAAGTGAGACCTGGAAAGGTTTGTGTTCCTAGGGTAGTTTAGATGGAAAGTCTCTTTGTCTCTTCTTCCTCTGTAGGGGAGGAGGAGAATCAATAGACTATCTGTCCTTAGAGAATTCGCGCTTTCTGGGCACTCACCACCTGCATTACAGAGAGAATTCTGCAGCTCTCCACCAGCATGGGGGAGTGTGATCAGACCTGGTGCTTTCCAGCCTGTAGATGAGCCATTGTTCTTTGGTGTTATAAGCCCAAGAAAGATAGTATGTCCTAACAGACAGTGGCCCTCTTTGTCCTCTCTATCTGACCTCCTCTAGTGAACAGCATGAGTAAAGATGGTCCTCCTCCGGCATTAGGGACGCAAGAGAGGGATCCCTGGATTACAGGAGGCCCAAACGGCAGAGTGGCTGTGCCTGGGCTTGTGATAGACATAGAGCAGGTGGACGCCAGACCTTTTGGCCTCTGCAGGTGAGGTTTTGGGTTTCTAAGGAAATTATGCATCTTTAAAATCAGAAAAAACTGTTACAATTCAAGCTGCTTATGAAAACTTAACTTCTAGAAAGTTAAATTGGATGCAACAGCTTAAGGCCATTTTAAAATGTTCCCCAGGCATTGAGAACATTAACAACAAGTAAAAATACCTTTCATGGTGTTTTCAGTTATTATGCAGTTTCAAGAAATATCCCCAAAGAGGTGTCGCTTTTAGTTGTTGGCTCATTGTCAGGTGATACTGAAATTTGTGAACATTTAAAAATAACAGTTTTTTCCAGAATTTCTCTGGTGTTCAGGGATAGGTTTCATTAAGACAAATCATGATAACAGCTGTTCCTAAACCATTAGTTTATTCTGCCTGTTTTGAACTTCCAATGAATATGCACTATTTTCGATCTGGCCTCTTTTGCTCAACATTATGTTTGTGAGATTCAGCTGAAGGTATCCTTTTAGCATGCAAATACTTGCTTACTAGAGTAGCAAGGTCTTATGGATATCTTAGTTTGGTTTTAACTTGTTGGAATGGTCTAACAAAAGGTCAAATGCAGGGGCGCCTGGGTGGCTCAGTGGATTAAGCTGATGCCTTTGGCTCAGGTCATGATCCCAGGGTCCTGGGATTGAGCCCCACATCTGGCTCTCTGCTCAGCAGGGAGCCTGCTTCCTCCTCTCTCTCTCTGCCTGCCTCTCTGCCTGCTTGTGATCTCTCTCTGTCAAATAAATAAATAAATCTTTAAAAAAAAAAAAGGTCAAATGCATTTTCTCAAACTCCCACTGTGTACTCAGGCTCCGTGCTGGGCACTGGAGAGACATAGATGATAGTGTTAGGAAAGTATTCCCCAGGTATTTCTCAGTCTAATATGTAAGTCTTATTCACCAAAGACCATTGCATGGTGATAAATATTGCAGAATGTATGGGCTAGAGTGATAGAGTAGAGAGCAGGCTGAGGCTCACATTCTCCAGGCACTGTTGCAGAACAGGTAAGCATCTCCTCGTTTTTGAAGGATGAATAAATGGCTCACCAAGTAGGAGGTTGGGATGGAAACTTGGAGGTTGTTAGAGGGTAATCTATATTTAGGTTGGTTCTGCCAACCAGGTCTGAGATGTGGTCTCAAAACTCAGAGTCGTTCTCTGTCATAGTGAGATGTCTTGCCCTACCCGCCCTGGTAGGGCTCTGGGGGAGATCTAAAGCGATGTTATGACACACTTCTCATGTGGGCAGTGCTGGGCAGAGGTAGTCATCATCATTTACCACGAGTGGATGTATTAATACGTATTTAACACAATCCATGTGCCAGAAACTGCTCTGCTGAGGGCACCAAGAATGGAAGATATGGCTCTCCCACTATGGGTATATTTCCATCGGATGCCTTTTTCAAGATGTCTGTCTGAGAGCCTGATAGTTTATGTGAAGGGTAGATACAAGAGTGAGGGAACCACGGAGGAAGGGAGGTGAGTGTGAGACTCCTATATCTCAGAAAATGTTAGTTTGCAGATGAGTGATGGAGAGGGGTGAAACAAATACAGATAATAACTCAAACTGCAAAGGCAGTGTGGTTTGGAGGAAAGAGTATGGGTTTTGTAGCCAAATAGCGAGGGGCTGACTCGACTTCAGTTCAAATTCGGCAGCCATTGAACGCATTCGTATTTGGGGGCTAGGGATTAAATGCCTCTGAGCTTCAGAATTCACATCCTGAAATGGGGATTTGTAATTATTAACTGAACCATGTTTGAAAATCACTTGACATGGTCTTTTACTAGCTTGCTTAACACATAGATACTGAGCATATCCTCTGTGCTATGTGCCACGGTGTTGGGACAACCAAGGACAAGGCTGCTGTTTTCATGGAGTATTTTTTGCAGGGACAGAAAGTGTAATTAATTACACTTAATTAAATGGGTTAATATGTGGATAGTGAGGAAGGATGTTGAGCAGATGAAATGGGCTGATGCTGTGCTGATGAAATAAAAAGCATGCCAAGGAATGTCTTGCAAAATCAGGGTGCTGTGTGTCATAGTATATGTAGATTGCTTTGTATAACAGTACGAGTATCAAATCCCTGATGACATTTTTGAGGATTGCATTTAAATTCTCACTCTTGCTATTTAATGCTTAGATATAGAATGTTGTAGCCCTTGAAAATACACATATTTGAGAATATTCTCTGTAGCTTGTGACTGGAAATGTGGACTTGCCCTGGCTTACTCCAGAATATTCCCTTTGGCACTCTCATCAGGAAAGGAACTGGGTCATCTCATGGGAAGGCATCATCTATCATGTGGTGCCTTTCAGAAAATAACTGTCTTTTTAAGAGAGCTGTCCCATGTCAGGGAATAATGCAAACTGAATGGTTTCCTTGATGATTTTGTCCCACAAAGGTCCCAATGAAGAAAAGGCGTCCATTTTTCTGATGGTAAAATTGTGTCTCATAAGTTTGATTGGATTTTTTTTTGAGGTACAATTGACATGTTGCTTTTGGGGTACAACATAGTGATTCAATCTTTGTATACATTATGAAATGATCATCAAAACAAATCTAGTTAACATCTGCCACCATATGTAGTTACAAATGATTTTTCTTGTGATGAGAAATTTTAAGATCCATTTTCTTAGCAACTTCCAGATATGCAATAAAATATTATTAACTATAGTCACCATGCAGTACATTATATCCTCACGATATTTATTTATTAACTGGAAATTTGTACCTTTTGACCCCTTTGCCCATTTTGGTCACTCAACATCTAGCAACCAATATGTCCTATATATCTATGATCTTTCTTTCTTTCTTTCTCTCTTTCTTTTTCTTTCCTTCGTTTACATATAAATGAAATATAATACCTGTCTTTCTCTGTCTGACTTGTTTTGCTTAGCATGATGCTCTCAAGGTCTATCTATGTTGTGGCAAATGGCAATATTTCATTCTTTTTTATGGCTGAATAATATTCCCTTGTACACATATATACCATATTTTTCTCTATCCATGCAGCATTTAGTGGACCCTTGGTTTATTTCCATGTCTTGGCTCTTATAAATAATGTTGCAGTGAACATGGGGGTACATCTATTTTTTTGCGTTAGCATTTTTTTTCTATGGATAAATACCCACACTCACTAAGTAATGTTATTTTTGCTGCACTGTAATGCAAACTGGTTTTATTTTCAGTTTTGCCTCTGCATGGTTCAATTCTTCACTCTTATTAATTGAAGTGGGGGATGGGAGGAAAGTGTCCATGAATTTCCTGGGAAACATTTACAGAAGTAACGGAATTATCCCTTCGTTGACCTCAAGACTAGAAACATTTGTTTCGGTCCTTAGATGGTTTTATTGTCTTTTTGCCTTGCATGAACTTGGAACTTTGGCCATCTTGCAAAGGTAAAGGCTCAAACCTAAGAATGAAAAGCCAATACTCTGAGCGTGGCAGAAGAGATGACACAAAGTATGTATGTTTTTGAAGATGATACTGGGTTGCTGCCCTGAATCTCCTGTCTTCAAACTCCTGTTCATGTAAACACAGATGTCTCTATTATTTAAGCCCCTGTTCGTAAGTTTTTTAAAAATTAACTGCCTGTTGAATACATCCTAATCGACACATGTTTTGTTCCTGATATATGTCTTCGTCTTATTTTCTCTCTCTAGTGTTGGCTCTTGAGATTATAAGTAGCTCAAGAGAAGCAAAGACCTATCTTTGAGCGTTTTGAACGCTTCTGAGCATGTTGATAGCTTTTTATAGATTGCAAAACTAATATGTTGGCCTATTTTGAATTACCTTTTCTTTCTCCTGAAGCAGTCATGCAGGACACGAGCTTCTGTGGAAATATCTCCATGTTCCTCAGTGGCATCTGAGGTGAGCTTATGTTTATTCAACAAAATAGGCACACATTGCTGTGCACAGTAATAGATTAGGACTGTTATTCACCGTACAAAAGTAATTACTCTTGGGTTCAACTGTGAGCTACTGGGAGCATTTCAAATAGGATTATAGTAGCGAACATGAAGCAACTCAGAGCCTTTGAGCCTTTGAATTGATAGAGGTCTGCCCTTTTTGCTCTTTGGGGCGCATGTCTGTTCCCGAACAGCTAGGCAAGAGGGCTCCCAGGAGCTGGATTTCAGTTTTCCTGAAGTGGGGGTAAGGGAACGACTATGAGAAATCAAAGGGCCCATACAGTGTTGGATGATTAAGGATTCTGAGAATGAAGAACGGAAACGTCCTGGGTGGTAAGGGTGTGCTACTTGAAATGCTTTGAATTTATGGACTGGTGGTACCACGTGGCTACTGTTCTCCTTCCTATCTTCTAATAAATTTAATCTGTGCTCAGATTCCCAAAGCCCAACCTGTCATAGTGTAGCCCTTTCCTATTTTCTGCTTTTTCCCAGAGTATTGTCCTCTGGGAGTTTAAGAAACTTAGAAAATGGAAAACGGGAAATGCAGATAGGCTACAGGTAAATATTATCTACCATTCTGCTAATCTGCACTGCGTATCTATTCATCTACATACATATCTTCCCAACCCACTCAACACTCCTAGACTGTTTACCTTCCCTAACCTGTGGTCTCACCATACTCACCCATTTATCCGTCTGTCTTTTCAAAACGTAAAGATTACCTATCAGTGAAATTCTCTGTTTTATGGCTTTTCTTACTCTTACCTTAAATTTGAGTTGAGGGGCTTTAGCTCAAGGTAGTGGATTATTTATTTTGTTGTTGTTATGGTTCTATTTAGGAGGCAGTCCTTACGGTGATACTGATGAAAAGGACACGCAGATGTGATTTTTGTCAGATCCTTTAATAGATGATGATGATACTGATATTGAAGAGATTGAAGAAATTATTTCTGAGGTTGTGGAAGATTTTTAAATTAGCTCCATATCGAATGATTCATTTGTTTATTTCTTTTGAATCTAGGCATTTTCCCTCCATGCCTGATCTATTCCTTGTCTCTCCTACTCATCACGTGTTTAATCTGTGTCAGCATGTATTGAGCCCAACGTTAGATGATGCAATGGAAAGCATGTTTGGGTTTCAAAGAAGGAAAGGCCCAATCCCTGATGAGAGAAGCTTGATTACAGCTTCAGTAAAAGAAAGACATGTCTAAAATATTGCATGGGGTTGAATAATGTAACCCCTAAAGTTCATGTTTGCCTGGAACCTGTGAAGGGCACATTATTTAGAAATAGAGTCTTTGCAGACATAACCAAGTTAAGATAAGTCATATCAGATTGGAGGGTCATTTAAACAGACACAGAGGGCAGAAGGCCATGCGGCAACAGAAGCAGAGATTGAAGTGGTTTAGCAGCAAGCCAAGGGATGTCAAAGATTGCCAGCAAGCAGCAGAAGCTTGGAAAAGGCAAGGAAGGATTCTTCCCTGGGCCATTCAGAGGGAGTGTGGCCCCTCCCTCTGGCAACTCAGTTTCCAGCTTCTGGCCTCCAACCTGTGAGAGAGTAAGTTTCTGCTGTTTTAAGCCACCCAGTTTGTGGTAATTTGTTATGGCTACTCTCCAAAAGTCATCACATATGCTTTGCCTTTTAATAGGATATTTGATTTAGGAATATAAACATTAGGAAAAAAGAAAAAAAAAATCACCCAAGCTCTATGTGTGAATCTAGTCTCTTTCAGTCCTTCCCCAGAGTTAATAATTTTTACTGGTTATGATCATAATATTATATATATATATTTTGTTTCTGGTGGGCCATTTTCATTACTTTCTGATCATGCAGTGTTAAATCCTTTTTGGAAAAAATCTTTGGGGGGGACCCTCTAACCACGGTCACATCTGCAAATACCAGGGCTTCACTTTCCCAGCATTCCCTGGAGCTCACAGTCACCCGTATACCACCTCAGACCTGACCCGAAAGCAGTGGTTGGGAAGATGCAGAGACAGAACATGGGCGTTGGGGGAGTTTGGGGAGGTGAGGATGGGGACTGTGCCCAGGTGGGGAGGCATTGCAGTTTGTGACTCTAGGTTCTGGTGCTGAGGCTGCCAGCCCTGCAGGATAGGGTGTTTGGGCCTGGGTAACAGCAGCCACCGTATCTTCCTGGGATTCGCGTATCACATTCCTGGCCACGTGGCCCCCACCCTGGTTTTCTTGGTCCCAGGAAATTACCCCAGTGTATCCTTTCTGGGGTGAAACTAACAAGAGAGGGTCTCTAGCGCTGATAAGGAAAATTCTGGTTGTTTACAGCATCATGCTTTTAAAGTCTAACATTATACTGTAAGTGAATTCTGTAATGTTACATGTCTCTGACCTGTTAGAAAAGTAGGTCATTTCAAAACAAACCTGCTGTGGATGTATTTATGTGTATAACTTCTCTTTCCTTTGCATTATTTTTTTGATGAATATTCCAAGAAACGTGTCCACTGGGTCAAAGAGTGTGAACTCTGTATATGACTTTCCTAAAGTGGTTTCCTAAAAAGTGGTAACAATTTGTCTTGCTGCTAGCAGTATATGTGTAAGTAAGTGCTAATATTACTGCATCTTTATTTATATGGGAGATATTATCAATGACAAATATTTCTACTCTCCTCCTGGGTGAATAACAGCACCTTCATGTTTTTTTTTTGTTTTTTTTTTTTTAAAAAAGGCTTTATTTTTTGGAGCTTGAATGGTAATGCTGTATCAGCACCTTCATGTTTTAATGTTCATTTCTGTGATTACTAGTGAGAATAACATTGTTCCTTTACTTTGGTTGCTAGTTGGGATTGCCACCGAGTTTTTCTGTTCACCAGGCAGGAATGTAAAGGAGACCTATATGAATATGGGATGGGATTTGCAGGAGGGTTACGCGTCCAAAATCATTGCACCTATTTGAGCAAACTGGCAACTTGATGAAGTCCTAATGTCTGAGTGGGAGATTCAAAAGAGGTGTAGTAAAGTCTTTCAATCCCGAGGTTTTGTTTTTGTTTTTGTTTTTTTATTCTTGGGAAAAAGGAAATGAAGAAGAAAGCTGGCTGTGCCCATAAGGGCTGAGCTTAAAGTGGCAGAATCAGCAAGGAAAAATTCTTTCTCTTACAGATTTTGCTTTGATGTTTTTTTTTTTTTTCTTATATATTTTCTTTTTGTGTCCTAGCAAGCTAAATCCTTGTAACGTTTCTCTAATGGTCACTTTCTGAGGAGCACTTTGAAGAACCAACAAGTTTAAACCTGGCATTTTTCTCCCTTCATCCGAAGGGTCTTGCGATCCTGCTTGTGGATTCACAAGGCTGATTTCTTGCCAGTGGGTGGCAGCCTGTTGCTTTTAAGAGAGGCAGTTGCAAATGTGTGTAGAGGAGAGGGTGGGGCGGAGAGAGTACGGTGTGTAAGAGATCACTGGGATTCTGGGTCAGATAAAAAAAGCTGTTCAATCATCTTGATAGCAAGATCAATTTGGCAGTTTGCTCGAACAACTTTAAATGATGACTGATTTATAAAAACACATGCTGCATACACCTTAGGATTTCTCCTGGGACATTTTGGGGGGCACCCTACTGAAGACACTGTTTGTTATATATGTATTTTTTTTCTGTTTCCAAATTCTCAGGAAGAGATTTGATTTCATCAGAAAGTGCAGGCTTCTGATGCTCCTCTGCTACATCATCAGGAGTTCATTACCCTGAGCCTTGCTAACAATCAGGTTTGCATAAAGCTTGTGACTATTTCAGCCATGCGCTAAATAGTGGGCCTGGGTGGAAAGGGAGGGTTTCTTCTCGATTCCCAAAGGAAAGGAAGTTTTAGTTATTCTAGTAAAAGGTTTGGGTGAATCGAGGAAGCAGAATCCCCAGGGCTATAAAGGTTCATGAACTAGTTTGTGAAGTTGACCATCTTGTCTTTGCTTTGCTCAAAGCCATTCGAGAAGGAGGTTAAGAGCCTCTGAACATGGAAGGGGTGGTGGAGGGATGGTGAGGACAAGAGCTGAGGTTCTTGACCCCAATTTATCACTGGTCAGTTGAGGGACTAGATGCATCCTCTATGTCTCTCTGGGCACCAGCTTTTCAACTACAGAATAAGCGGGTTAGACTGCACAGTCTCCAGGGCCAATCCCTGCTCCAAAATCCTGGGAGGCTCATGGGGCACCTGGGTAGCTCAGTCAGTTAAGCATCTGGCTCTTGATCTCAGCTCAGGTCTTGGTCTCAGGGTCATGAGTTCAAGACCAATGTGGAGCCTAATTAAAATAAAATTCTGGGAGGCTTTCATCTTTCCTGTTTTTAGCTTTTCCAGGCATCCAACCCCCATTATCTTTAAATATTAATCTTTCCTTAAAAGAGGCTCAGGGTACTTGGTGTGTTGTATATTTTCTTCACTGGAAACATGAGCATATCACTTACCTCTATGTTTTCCATGAGTATTGCTTTGCCCAGGAGGGTTCCCCTGTGAGAAAGTCGGTGGGCTCTACAAGTATCTTCATGTGCTTCCTTTTACAGGTGAGAGCCCCCTCTGGGTTGCCTGCTCAGGTTGCTAAAAAGCAATTCATTCATTGAATACATATTCCATGGGTACTTACTGAGTGCCAGGCACTCGCCGCGTGCAGTAATGCTTTCCAGAGACCATCTGAGAATTTACTTTTTCTTCTCTAAGTATGAGTCTGTCTGCCTGGGTGGAAGACCTTCAGATTCTAGAACCTCTCTAGAGGCAGGAGTTGCAAGTAGGAATAGCATGTCCCTCCACAGACCCTTGGTCAAGCAGGATGTTAAATCAGAAGGCACCGTGCTCTGAAGGTGAGTGCAGCTGAATCTTGAGCAAAGGGAGCCTTTTTGGAATCTCCTTAGAAAGCTGTTTACAGAGATGTGGAGAGGTACATGGAGGCGCATTCAGACGCCGTGGGACAAAGAGACATATGTTCAGAGATAGGCTTGAGTAACTTTTAGGACTTCTTTGTGTAGTATTTGGAAGCACCATTGAGGATTTGCTTCCTAGTCACAGAGTGCTTTTGCCTGGGCTTGTTTCCAGGTGGACATGAGACACGGAGGGTGAAATCACGTTGTGTAGCCTCAGAGGAGGGAACATATTAGCCTTCAACAGAAATAGATCCTACTAAGAAGTTTTTCTTCACGTGACTCTGCAGTCTTAGGGAAGTAATAACAATAACAACAACACAGTAACAATGGAATGACCACTTTGGGGGGTCTTTTTGTTCTGGAGAGTGGAACAAAAGATCCTATAATAATGATGCCTTACAGTCTCCAGTTTCTCACACATCCATGAACTCGATCCTGTCATTTGTAGTGAGTTTTACAAGCATAATGTCATTTGGTCTCCAAAGGAACCCCGTGGGATAAATTCTATATATTCTCATTTTGTAGGTGTGGAAACTCAGGCACAGGGAGCTCAGTTGAGTAACTTTCTCTGGGTCACTTAACTAGTAGGGTAAAATTCTTGTCTTACTTGAGTCAGTGCTCCGTACCACCCCAACACTGCTTCTCTAAGAGGGAGTTGTAATTTGAATGTTCTTATTTTAAAGGTGAGGAGACAGAGAATCAGAGAGGCCAAGCACCTCACCTAAGGCTCAGGGATAACTGAAGCTGTGGCTCTGAGTGTCTGGTTCCTGGTGGATGCCTACCTTCACTATGCAGATGGACCTCTGGTTCATTCCTCAGGCTGTAAGTGAGCCTGCTACCTTGAGGTTGGTGATTCTCAGGGTAAGGACCCAGAACTACACATTAACAGCCATGGTCGTGCACAACTTTGCTCAGAGGCAGGATTTTATTCTCCTAAAAGATGAAGAGGCTGGAAGCATTTTTCTACTTCTTTCCACTCCTCTAGGAACTGGGCATCTGCTCTTTGTACTACTTAGAGCACTGGTACCTAAACATTCTTGAATTTATGCTGGCAGAGGGTCCAGAATGTGTCCTGGAATCCCAGCCCCGGGAAGAAATGACCTGGTTTTGGGAAGTTCTATTTTCTAAGCATGCCTCACTGGAATGACAGTCACTGGAGGGGTAGGCATCTTGATCGTAGTGCCTTGTTGTGGGATCTGCTCCAGTCCTCTCCCTAGATCTCAGTGTGGACAGGACTTTGGCACAGGGTGTGTAAATGATGTCTCCCATCAATCAACAATCAGGGGTTTACTGAACAATGATCATCAGCTTCTTCCTGTGACAGCGTCTGTGGTGGTTACAAAGTAGGTGTTCCTACACTGAGAGGTTTATGATTGAGTTGAAGAGTTTATTAAACTAGTCAGCTACTAAGAAACAGTCAAACCAGAGCTTAGAGATTGGTAGTGGGATGACTGAATCTGACCAGGAGATAATGATCCACCCCAGAAATACACATACATAATGCTTTAAAAATATCTTGACATGAGTTGGCGATATTTAAATATCAGAATACTCACATAAAGTTCTATTGGAAAAAGAAGAGAGAATGAGAGAGAGAGAGAGAGAGAGAGAGAGAGATCGATCTGGCCATGTTGACCTAATGTACCTCATAGAAATAATTGGCAGGGCTGAGTAGCAACTCCCCCTGAGACAAGACTTGTACTATTCCATTCTCCATTCTGTTTATAGTCTTCATTTCTGGCCTTCTTGATTCATTAAGATTATCTGCCTGAGTATTGCCCAACCTCCCAACTCTCGGCCATACATAGGCATCAATTAAGAGCAAAGCTCAGTAATAAATGTCTTAGGAAGTTGAGAAGGGAAAGCCATTGAGGGCTGGAGCAGTCAAGGAGAACTTTATAAGCTGAACTATAAAAAGTCAGGATTGAGGTAAAAGGGGATGCAGTATTTGAATGGGTTTGTGTGTAGGCTGCATAAAAAGCCGAACAAAAGGTAATAGAGGGTTTACTTTTTTAACTTTTTACCTTAAAAGATTAAGGGCCTAGAGGTGAAAAGCAAATTTTTAAATATGTAGAAGAAAATACAGAAATTATCCATTTTATTAGAACTGGGAAGAATTTATTTTAATGATCTAAAAAGCCCAAACCATAAAGGAAAGGATTAAGAAATTTGACTTCACTAAACTGAAAAACAAAACAAAACCAAACCCCTGTCTATCTAAAAATGCAGAAAGCAAAGTCAAAAGGTAAAGACAAGGAGAATGTTTGTAATGAATAAAATAGAGGATAAATATCTCCTTTATTAAGTAAAAACTCTCAAAAATCAAGAAGAAAGAGACAGCTCCATGGAAATATGTATAATATATATAAACTTTTCATCATCAGAAAGGAAATACAATGGTCAACAAAGTAATGAAAAGATGCCAAGCCTCAAGAATTTTAGGAATTTGGGAAATGCAAAGTAAAATAACGATGATGAATTATTTCATAAATATCCTATTGGCACAAATTTTAAATGTGACAATTCCAAGGGGTTGGTTAGGATGTTGAAAATTGGTACTTTTCACATACTGTTTATAGGAAAGGGACTTGGTACAAAACTGAGGAGAATATGTCTTGTATTAAGTTCTTGTTAAAATGTCTAACAACACAGGAAAGACTATGGATATTGTTCTAAGGCTCTTAGGTCATACATAAAGGGCTATATTATCTGAAGACAACTGAGATATGTTAAAGATACATATTTTAACCACAGAGCAACCACTGACAGAATGAAACAAGGATGTATAATTAAGGAGTCAAAGTGGATCTAGAAAGGAATATAATATTTTATGAGTCCAAAAGAAGGCAGGAATAAAGGTACAAAGAAAAGGTTCAATGTACAGAAAATAAAGAGCAAAGACGATAGGTTTACACATAACAATGTTGATAACTAAATGATCCAAATACACAATTAAAAGTGGAGATTGTAGGCTGGCTTTGTTTTTTAATTTTCTTTGACTTTTTATTTTTTTAAGATTTTATTTATTTATTTGACACAGAGAGCGAGAGACACAAGCAGGCGGAGCAGCAGAGGGAAAGGGAGAAGCAGGCTCCCCCTGAGCAGTCGCTTAAACCACTGAGCCACCCAGGCACCCCTAAAACTGGCTTTAAAACAAAGATCTAGTTATACTGAATTTACAAGGAACACTTAAATAAAAAGATAAAGATAGGTTTAATGAGAAGGACTGAAAATATATTAAAAACATCTAATACAATGAGTAATCTTGAGAGAGCTAGAGTAACTGCATAATATCAGAAAAGAATCATCTTCACCATACCAGTCATCTTCACACGTATTCCAGGGACAATGTGGAAAATTTCATAAAGACAAAAGGGTTAATTTGTGAACAAAGCATGAGAAAGCTACATGTGCATGCCTAATAACACAGATTGAAAATGCATAAGGCAAAGTTTGACATTAATTAAAGGAGAACTAGATTAACCTATAATTATGATTGGAGATTTCAAAATATTAATTTAAAAACTGGTTTAATAATTGCTACAGGAGAACAGTAATAATATAAAAAACTGAAAAGCACTATTAACCAACCCAAACTAATTGATGTTCATAGAACACGGAACTTTATAAGCATAGAAAGCAATCTTTTCAAGTGTTCATGGATCACTGAAGATGACCCCATGCTGAGCCATAAAACATTTTTCAGTAAATTATGAAGACTGACGTCATACAGAGAATGTTCTATGACCACAACAGAAGTAAATTAGAAACCAGTAACAGGAAGGTTATCTTAGAAATCCCTGAAAATTTGAATTAAGTAATACCCTTCTGAATTATTAATGGGTCTAGGAAACAATTGCTGGGGAAAATAGTTTTAGCTGAATGAAAATGAAACAAAACTTCAAAATTTGGGGGATGCAGCTAAAGCAGTGATGGTGGGGAATATATATATATATATAGAAATTAGAAATTTATAAGAATTCTATTGTGATTTTACCTCTTAGGCTCAGGGGGAGATTATAGAACAATTATACAGTGTATTGGCTTGAAACTTCCTATATTTTTCACATCTCCAGAAAGTCTTTGCATTATCTTAATATTCAGAGAAAAATGGTGTTATTTAAGAACTAAAATTCATGAATAGTTTATACCTTTCCTAGTCTCAAACAGCTGGCTAGGGAATGGGTCATTTCAGATTTGAACCCAGCTACATCTCAGGAAATCCAAAACTATGCTGTGCTAGTTCCCTGTAATAATCTTTAAGGAAACACTTGTTCTTTTTAAGCATGAGCATGGTACAAAAATTCTTTTTGTCTTTAATGACTCAAATGTATTTCTTGTGCATTGTAAGGAGGGCAAGTGGAAGAAGCCTGAAAATGGCACTCTCCTGTCCTAGAACTACCATTCACAGTCCACATCTTTTGGGTATTTGTGAACCTTTTAGTACTTTTGGATGTGTGAGCTGCAAGTGATACTTATCAATAAAATGCATTTAACTTTACACACACCTGCATTAAAAGAGTTCTGAGTGTGGATATATTCTCTATGTGAACTCCACTGAATCTTCCAGCAGAAACAAGTTGTTGTGATGGTAGAGACCAAGAAGAAAGATCCACCAAGTCCATTAGAGGTCCCTGGAGCTGTCCTGGTCTCCCCCACTCCCACCCTGCTCCTATGACCTGGTTATACGACTATTTCTTGGATTTAGTGGTATACACTGATGTCATTTCGTATTTACTTAAGTTAGTTTTAGCACTTATAGATCAAAAGAACCTAATATCCATAATCAAGCTCACTCATATTGGTGTTGGAATAATGGTTGGTTTAACTCCAGAAGAGGAAATCTTTATATTCACTACCAAATGGTGTGGATGTTTACTGCCCAACAAGAAATTATAATCTGTAGATGTTTGTTTTGAGGAATAAAACATACATTTCTGTAACTTTTCCCTTGTTCATATTTCATACGTTTAAATGCTTTTTCTTTTTTTCCCCCCTAGATCACGTTTATCTTATTTTTAATGAAAAAAGACACATTTTATTCATTTAGGAACTTTCCTTCCCTCCTCCACTTCCCAAATTACACATTTCCTGGTTGAAAAATTGGTCTGGAGTTTTCTTGACGGGATTTCCAGTTTTCAGAGATTTTCTGGTAAGATTGAAGCATGGATTAGAGACAAGAAGGTGAATGTGCCGGTTCCTCACTGTTCCTTCACAAGGAATGGAGCTGGCTCTCAACCCAATTAGTTTTACAGTGTTGAGGGATTCTACAGAAGTTACTGACAGCAGTGGGGTTTTCTACATTCCAGAAGATCATGTTACTCTCAGAATTCAAACCACCTATCCCGGTTCCCCTGAGAACATCTTCTAGTCATTGCTAGCACCGTCAAGTGTTTATTTCAACTCTTACTCTGTGGTGAAATCATCTGTGTAGCTCCCTTTCTGAAGCTGTTTATTCTGAAATGACATGCGGGATGCATAGGCCAAATACGGTGGGTCTGCTGAAAGCTACAAGTTAATTTGATGGTTTTCCTGCTCTTGAATGAACTTTCGGATGCCTTCACCTTGTCCTGGTCTCAAGCACATCAATTCATTACATTTGGGAAAAGTACATATTAATGTGTTCAGTCAGTAACTTGGGAAGAAATGCTTATATCTTATTTCACCAAAAGCTGATGGGCATGCATTTCTTAATCTGAATAATTTACTTAGAGGAGGATGATTATGATCACACAGCTTGGATTGCATCTGCCACAGGTACTTTTGCAGTGCTTCCTGGAGAAGTGATTATTTTTAATGCATCCATACCCTTTGCCTTGTTCAATTAGTAGCTCTTTGAATTATTGATTTTACGGTTTAATTTACAGTGGTGTCATTGGGCCAGCTTTACGGGCATGCACCTGTGCAGTTACTTAGAAGGGCTCAGTACTTGGCTTAAGACTCTGCAGTTGCTGTCTTGACATTCTGGACACATTTTGAACAAGCTCTGAATTTTCATTTTGCTTTGGGTTGCACAGATAATGTAGCCAGTCCTCAGTGTCATTGAGCTGGAAGGATATTCGATTGGGCCAGTCAGAGAGAAATAATGAAATGAGCACAGTGTTTGGTCACTGGTTAGCTGTGCTACCTGCAGTAAGTTTGGCTTTTGGTTTTCCCAGTAGGAAATAAATAAATAAAGTAACTATCTCTACTTATTCCCTAATTCTTATGATGCTTAAAAAGAAATGGTACTTGTGAATGGTACTTTTGCAAGCTCTTATATATTATATATATATATATATATAAAGACATAGGTTATGGCATGACTTTGGGAAAAGTTGATTAACATTAAAGTATACATAGCTGGGAAGTATCTGTTATAGAGCAAGTTGTTTCACTCTAGGTTTCCTGCTAGGAATTATCATCTACTGAACTTTCTTAATACCTGTATTTTTTGCATATTATGTATTGTGTATATGAGTAATATAGTGACTATTGTTTTAGTTAAGTTCTCCTCCTTGGCTGTACAGTGGATCACCTGACATCCTAAAGAAAAAGGTATCAAAGGCCAGACTTCAACTGAATAAGAATCTGAAGAGGAACCCAGGATTTTGCATTTATTTTATCCCCCCGCCCCTTTTTTTTAGTGGAAGGAACATGAACTTTGGTATTGGATAGACTTGGTTCTACCTGTTTTTCTAACTGTGAAAATGGGGAAAACATAAGACAGAACTTACAGAATTGTGGCAAGGCTGCAAAAACTCCTTTGTAAAGTGCTCAGTCTTGTAGGACCTCAATAGGTGGAAATTATCATTATTAATTTTTCATTTTTTTACTGTGTACTCTTGTTTTATGAATGGTGTGTGTGTGTGTGTGTGTGTGTGTGTGTGTGTGTATCCACAACTGGATTGTAAAGTCTTTGAAGCCATAAACTGTGGTTTATTCTTCTCTTTGATTCCCTGTAGCTTCCAGTACAGTGTGGAACATTTAACAAATGGGTTCATAAAAAACATTTTTTGATTGATTTTTTTTTTGATAGATAAAATTAAAAATCAACTCATCTCTGTCAAATGCATTTAAAAACACCACAATTACATTCTGGCAGACTCACCAAAGATTTCAATAAGAGGCCGAGAACATTTGTTCATCTGTGTCTAGGTGGTGGAGACATTTTAAAAATAATCAGTCTGCAGAGCACACTTGTTTAGATATTCCATTTGGAGGACGGCCACGTTTGTTCTGAGTCATTCTGCGCTGCTTTACAGGACTTGCAACAAGAAAGCTGTGCATCAGTTCTGAGGACAGTGCCTGGGTATAATTTTTGAAAGGACAAATGCTGGTGCTGTGTTTTATAAACTGAAAGTATTGGGGTAGAGCTGTGACAGAAAGTATTGCTGAGGAGAGAAGAGGAATGGGGTAGAGCTGAGAAACCAGCAGTCATTCAATAGTATCAGAATAACAAGGAATAGGAGTGGAGACGGTGGTGTCTAACAGGCAATACGGAATCTTACCTCTCTGGAAATCCCAGTAAGAATGGTCTTGTCTGGGGCACCTGGGTGGCTCAGTGGGTTAAAGCCTCTGCCTTCTGCTTGGGTCATGATCCCAGGATCCAGCCCCGCATCGGGCTCTCTGCTCCGCCTGGAGCCTGCCTCTCCCCCTCTCTCTGCCTGCCTCTCTACCTACTTGTGATCTCTGTCAAATAAATAAATAAAATCTTAAAAAAAAAAAAGGAATGGTCTGGTCTTAGTTAAGGGTCCACTGGTCTAGAGCAGGAGAGTAAGAGGTAAGGATAAAAATACACAAGACTTTTCTGCTCTAAGTCTGGATTTATCTTAGAAATAAAGCAGAACTGAATCTATAGTTGGCAGTTTTAGATGGGCAGTAACTGGCAGTAACAATTTTATAACAAATGTTCCTCTGATTCTTACTTTTCTTTTTAAACAAGGGATATTGAAAGCTTTCGCTTGTTTATTTGGCTTTGTTTTATTCTGCATCTAAACTTGTCTTTATAGTTTCCCAAATTCATCGTTTTTCCATATTTGGTTATAAGATTTGGGAGCAATGGTTTCAAGGGAAGAAAAAAGAAAAATTTGGGGAATTTAGCATAATTAGATGACTATCATATGATAGGAGATGAAATAATAAAAGTTAATAATGATTAGCACTTACTAAATACTTTAATATGACAAGCACTGTGCTAAAGCCTATAAATCAGTTATCATAATTAATCCGTTTGCAAGCTTATGAGGTTTTGGTATAGAAATTCCTATTTCCACAAGAAGGAACTGAGACCCAGAGAAGTTAAATGATTTTGCCTACTATGTATAAGGTATCACTAATCAATTCCTGTTGTTTTGGTTTTGTTTTTATGTAAATGAATTGATCAGTGAAGCTATTTGGGCTTGGATTTTCTTAGTGGAAAACTTTTTAACCTATGAATCAAATTATTGAATAGTGCTAGGGCTATTAACATTTGCTACTTTGTTTTGTGTGTGTGTGTGTGTGTGTTTTTTTTTTTTGTAATTTGTGTATCAAGGAATTTTCCATTTCATCTAAGTTGTCAAATTAGTAAGAAAATTTGTTCATATTACCTGTAGGATCTATAGTGATATTCCCCTTTCATTCCTGATCCTGATGACTTGTTCCTCCCTCCTTTTTAAAAATATTTTTTAAATTTTTTATTAATGTATAATGTATTATTGGCCCCAGGGGTACAGGTCTGTGAATCGCCAGGTTTACACACTTCACAGCACTCACCATAGCACATACCCTCCCCAATGTCCATAACCCACCCACCCTCTCCCTACTTCCCTCCCCCCAGCAACCTTCAGTTTGTTTTGTGAGATTAAGAGTCTCTTATGGTTTGTCTCCCTCCTGATCCCATCTTGTTTCATTTATTCCTTTCCTACCGCCCAAAACCCCATGTTGCCCCGCTTTTTAAAAATCAGTTTACTTAGAAATTTATCAGCTTTTTGGTCTTTTAAAGGAATCAGCGTTTGGATTCATCGATTTTTTCCGTTTTTCATTTTATTGATTTCACTCTTATCTTTATTGACTTCTCTTAACTTTTGACTTAATTTGTTCGTCTTCTTCTTAGCTTCTTAAGGTGAGATATCAGAACATTGACTTTAGAAGTTTCTTCTTTTCTAATATGAACATTACAGCTGTACATTTTTTTCTAACCATGG
This sequence comes from Mustela nigripes, assembly GCF_022355385.1. NCBI lineage: Eukaryota > Metazoa > Chordata > Mammalia > Carnivora > Mustelidae > Mustela > Mustela nigripes. The sequence goes on along the minus strand of NC_081560.1, from coordinate 172,000,235 downwards.
CATGAGTTACAACCCATAAATTTTGATAATTGGGTTTTCACTATCATTTCATTCAAAACATTTTCTAATTCCTTTGTGATTTTTTCTTTGACCCCTGCGTAGTTTGGAAGTATTATTTAATTCTTGTTATTTACATTTTTGTTGTGATCAGAGAACATCCTTCTTTCATACTTTTCTGGGGCTTAAATTTACAAATAACTACTAACAAAACATTTCACCCAGGACACTTCATGTTTATGTTTTCTTGGCACCCCATCCATTTAGTGTCCTTTTCCTCATTCAACAGTATCCATCCCCACGTGGAGATAAAATATAAGCCTCAAACTGTACATTATCCCCCACAATTCCAAAAAGTCCAAAGCAAACACGATACTTCCAGAAACAGATTTGGCTAAAAAGGGAAAGTCATCAAAACTTTACAAACTTTGGTTTCCTTATTTAAAAATGGAATAATAATTACTGCTTTGTAGTATTTTCTGAGGAATAAAGAAAAAAATGCTTCTGTCTCTGTCTCTACCTATATAAATGAGTATAATCATTTCTTAATAAAATGTGGTCAATATCATCAATATTTGAGTGATTTTTCTGCCCCAGAAACTATGCCCACACTTGTCTATACTACCTTGTTTCTCTTCCTCAGTCTAATTACCTCCATTTTATAGATGAGGAAACTGGGTATTCACAGAAATTGTACCTGTTCAAGGCTATATATTGAGTAAATAACAGAAGTTAATTATAGGATCTGTCTCATTTCAAAACCTATCGTTCATTTTTGGTTTATTTGTCATATGTTACACTACATCAAAAATAAAATTAAAAAGTCAAATTAAAAAGTCATACCATATTTATAATAACTCACATTTTGCCTGCTTTATTAACAGAAATTTGGTATATGGTATAAATTTGAATAAACAGGAAAAACTAGGTAAGAATTTGGCATTTGAAAAGATTTAACTCAGTCTCCAAATATGACAACACACATACACTCGCTCACACACATATACAGAAAATACACAAATTCAGAAAGACTAAACTTTCCAACAGGTTTTGTAAAGGAAGAATCTACTATTTCCTTCTCTTCCAACCTTTCTTTCATGATGCTGTGGAAATGCTGATGACTCTTGGATCCTTTTGTTGCCTTGTCACTGACTGTCTAAACCATTTGAAATTATTTTCCCACCTTTTTGCCATAGGTGGCTGTATTCCTCCAGAAGCTGAACCCTTCCTCTCCAAACTTCTTAAACTCTTGAGAGTAGGGGTGCCGACTTTTCATTTTTATATCTTTAGTACGTGTCATAGCACTCGAGTAGATAGGTGTCAAACGTGTACTGACTGAAAGCTAGTTGCCTGAGGATTTCTGTGGACTCAGGAGTCTTTAAATTTCCAATGATAATCTCCTATTTTTCTCCATTAATTTCTAAAAGGCCCCACAAACATTTGGCTGATATGAAGGATAGCCTGCATATCCCTGTAATATTTGCTAACTAGCTCAAAGGGCTTATGAAACCTCCTTGGACAGTCATTTCAATATTTTTTCATTCTAAATGCTTCCTTATTTCCGGTCTGAAGTTCCTTCCCTTTTTCTGGCTTTTATTGTAGCCATTTGCTTCTTTCTACATCATGATGGTTTCATGGGAATATACATCATTTCAGAACTTTTTGTTCTTCCCTATCCTACCTTCTTAAGAGTGGCATTATGGGAACCTCTGATGAGTAGGTTTGGGTGATAGCAGGAACTAAGTTTTATGTAGAAGGGAAACATTTGCCTCTAGAGGGCTAGCTGAAACATACCAGCTTGAGGCATTGTCCGCAACTGCTGTCCTATCACTGGACTAGTAGACTTGCAGCTCAGTCCACTCTCTCATGCATACGTAGGCTTGCTGTCGCTCTCCATCCTGAAGTTTGTCACAGGAGGGAAATAATAACAGAGAGCAGGAAGAAACCAGCAAGGTTATTAAGCATCCCCCCCAACACACTTTAATTTTTACAAGATACACTGTCTTTTAACTTGCATAAATAAGGAGATTTCACCTAAAACTACTCTCACCCCATCAACCTATTCTCATTCTCCCTGCATTTCCCCATCAGAACATTTTCTGCATGGTCATTTACTGACTCTTTTCTCACTCTTGCCTATAGGTGAATGCGGATGAGAATATTTATGCTGATAAGACAATGACTTTATGAATGTGATTTGTCACCAAGGGCTTCATAACATTTCATTATGACTGTGGAGATTCACTGACTATTGTCTCTCTGCTGTGATTTCTGTTCATAAAATAAAAGCCATGCTGTTATCATCCGAATAAAATGATACATATGTAATGATCTTGAAAGGCCTTGAAGGTGAACAGCCTTTGGAGAAAGGTAAAAATTCAATTTGATTGGTAGGTTTGTGCTGCTTCTCTAAAGTTTGTGTTCTGCCGCCTTGCTTACCTGTTTTTGTTAACCAAAAGAAATCCGAAGAGGATTTTTGCTTTTATACCAAAAAAAAAAAAAAAAAAAAAAAGATGAAAAGCAAAAATAGCATTCAGGGATTGTTTTGCAGGAAGCCTTTACGGAGGCCGTGTACTGTGAGCCAAAAGAGTGGCCCCACCAACTCCCTCCCTAGGAGCTACACTCAGCATCTCAACATCAAACTGCCAGAGCTCCAGACTGTGTAGTTTCTGTGCTTTATCTCAATTTATTTTGTGCATCCATTAGCAGGATGTGTTCTAAGGTATGAGAAAAGCCTAAGAGAAGTTATTTTTTGGGTTGGGGAGCACTCAAAAAATTTCCATATGAAGTAATGGTAATTGTTCTTCTCTTTAAGCTATTTTGAAAGGTTTAAGAAAGTTTTCCTAGGGAAGCTCCATTTTTAGATAATGGGGGAAACCTATAATATGGAATATTAAATATATGGTTATCAAATATGGAAAAAAGAAAATTCTTTTGGTCCAAGAGAGACACTGGAGACAGCTTGTTTAAAAAGGCAGGTCACATATTGTACTGCAAGCTCCTGCTAACAAGGTTAGAGCTAATAGATTATTGATCCGTTTAATGTTTAGTAGCAAGCTAATTTTTTTCATCAGCTATGCGATTGGGCATTTGTCTGTTGGAGAGGCCAATTCAATCAACATCTTTCATTGGATATTACTTTCTAATGTCGGGTAGCATATGCCTTGGCTGCACTAATCCCTGTTTATTGCTACAGTCACCCTGGGGCATTGGTATTCCTGCCATTGTGAGCACTCTCTTTTCTGAGGTTTACTTTTCTTTGTCCCTCTGGAGACTGGTAAGTCCTTTCGAGTGCAGAAAGGCTTGGGCTGCAGGCACTGAGATAAGGGTAGAATCTGATTGTATCATCCGCTGCGAACACCTGCTCCACTTGTCTAAGGTTCCTATTCTGTGGGATTTTATTCAATATTGTGACGAGGAACTTGAAATAACACAAGCAAGTTATCTCTGTGGTGTCCAAGAATTTCTAATCTTTGAATAATAACAAAAGGAAAATTGTGATAGTATTTAAGTCCTGCAGTCCCTGTGTTTTGAAGAAGATATGAGATTTGAGAAAGAACAGACATTAAACTCTGAATTGCATGTGGGGTGTGTGTGTTTAATTTTCCAAACTTTAGTGGAATTGGAACCATGTGATCCCCCCCCCCCCCGAATTTCTATAATAGGGGACTGAAAAAGCTTTTTGTAGTCTGCTTCATCTCCTGTGGAGATGCAGCATATGCACTTGTGAGGCAGGAAAGAGTAGAGTTTGAGAGTATAAACCCAGCAGCCAGGAGGCCTGGGTTCAAATCCCACCTCTTCCCTAACTAGCTGTGATGCCTTGGAAAAGGCATCCGACAAGAGCACAGAGATGAAAATATGGGTAACAGGACTTCCTTCATGGAATTTTCAGAGAAAATTTTCAGAGAGGTAAGATATGTAAAATGATAAAAGCAATGCCTAAATACCTAGGAAAATGCCTGGTTTTGCTTCTAAGGACTACATGTTTTCATTCTTTTTTTTTTTTTTAATTTTTAAATTTTTTAATCAACATATAACGTATTATTAGCCCCAGAGGTACAGGTCTGTGAATCACCAGGTTTATACTTCACAGCATTCACCATAGCACATACCTTCCCCAATGTCATTAACCCAACCACCCTCTCCCTAACCCCCCCAATCCTCATTTTGTTTTGTGAGATTGAGAGTCTCTTATGGTTTGTCAAATGTTTTCATTCTTTCCAGCCTAATATTATTCTTTAAAAAATTGATAAACTTTATTTTTTAGAACAATTATAGTTTCACAGCAAAATCGAATAAAAATTATAGAGAGTTTCATATACCTTCTGTCTCCAAACATGCACAACCTTCCCCTACTGACTTCCGAAGCCCCAGTGACACATTTGTTACAATCGATGAATTTACATCGACACATTGTTATTTCCCCAAAGACATTTACTTCTCTTTAAATGATTTTTATCTTTTTCTTGTTCTGCATGTAGGGACCAAAGGCAGGCTGTCCCCGAAAGTGCCGTGTTGGCATGTTGATTATTTTAAATGAAAGTTACTTAAACAGCTAGTAGAAGGATACTCAGACACTCCTTTGTGTCTCTAAAAGCAAGAAACAAAATTTTTATATAAAAATACCTTCCCTGGGGCGTCTGCGTGGCTCAGTGGGTTAAGCCACTGCCTTCGGCTCAGGTCGTGATCTCAGGGTCCTGGGATCGAGTCCCACATCGGGCTCTCTGCTCAGCGGGGAACCTGCTTCCTCCTCTCTCTCTCTGCCTGCCTCTCTGCCTACTTGTGATCTTTCTCTGTCAAATAAATAAATTCTTAAAGAAAAAAAAATACCTTCCCTGCACTAAGAAGTAAAAAGACATCCTTATCACCTTATCCCCAACAGACTTTAAAGCTAAGAACACTGTAGATACAAATGTTGTTACTTTTTCCTCATCTATTACCTTAGCCTCAGTTCTGCTTAGAGTCACCTTCGAATTAAAGCTTCTAAACACCTGTTTTCTTTTTCTTTCTTTCTTTCTTTTTTTTTTTTTTGTTTTTGTTTTTGAATTTATTTATTTGAGAGAGAGAGAGAGAGAGACAACAAGTAAGGGGAGCTTCAGAGACAGAAGGAGAAGCTGGGGCTCGATCCCAGGATCATGACTTGAGTGGAAGGCAGATGTTTAACCAACTGAGCCACCCAGGTACCCCTAAACACCTGTTTTCTTTATCCTGTGAATTCCTCACAAATTTATTTTCTCTGTCTAAAATGTGTAAAAACCATTTGCCATGGTATTTCTTTAAGTCTCAATTTCATTACTGGGCCTCTGTGTGCATGTAGTAAAACTTCAGGTCCGCCACTCCCCGCCCCATCTTTCTCATGTAAATTTAATTTTTTTTTAATTTATTTTTTAAAATAAACATGTATTTTTATCTCCAGGGGTACAGGTCTGTGAATCGCCAGGTTTACACACTTCACAGCACTCACCAAAGCACATACCCTCCCCAATGTCCATAATCCCACCCCCTTCTCCCAACCCCCCTCCCCCCAGCAACCCTCAGTTTGTTTTGTAAGATTAAGAGTCACTTATGGTTTGTCTCCCTCCCAATCCCATCTTCTTTCATTTATTCTTCTCCTACCCACTTAAGCCCCCATGTTGCATCACCACTTCCTCATATCAGGGAGATCATATGATAGTTGTCTTTCTCTGCTTGACTTATTTCGCTAAGCATGATACGCTCTAGTTCCATCCATGTTGTCGCAAATGGCAAGATTTCACTTCTTTTGATGGCTGCATAGTATTCCATTGTGTATATATACCACATCTTCTTGATCCATTCATCTGTTGATGGACATCTAGGTTCTTTCCATAGTTTGGCTATTGTGGACATTGCTGCTATAAACATTCGGGTGCACGTTCCCCTTTGGATCACTACGTTTGTATCTTTAGGGTAAATACCCAGTAGTGCAATTGCTGGGTCATAGGGCAGTTCTATTTTCAACATTTTGAGGAACCTCCATGCTGTTTTCCAGAGTGGCTGCCCCAGCTTGCATTCCCACCAACAGTGTAGGAGGGTTCCCCTTTCTCCGCATCCTCGCCAGCATCTGTCATTTCCTGACTTGTTGATTTTAGCCATTCTGACTGGTGTGAGGTGGTATCTCATTGTGGTTTTGATTTATATTTCCCTGATGCCGAGTGATGTGGAGCACTTTTTCATGTGTCTGTTGGCCATCTGGATGTCTTCCTTGCAGAAATGTCTGTTCATGTCCTCTGCCCATTTCTTGATTGGATTATTTGTTCTTTGGGTGTTGAGTTTGCTAAGTTCTTTATAGATTTTGGACGCTAGTCCTTTATCTGATATGTCGTTTGCAAATATCTTCTCCTATTCTGTCAGCTGTCTTTTGATTTTGTTAACTGTTTCCTTTGATGTGCAAAAGCTTTTGATCTTGATGAAATCCCAATAGTTCATTTTTGCCCTTGCTTCCCTTGCCTTTGGCGATGTTCCTAGGAAGAAGTTGCTGCGGCTGAGGTCGAAGAGGTTGCTGCCTGTGTTCTCCTCAAGGATTTTGATGAATTCCTTTCGCACATTGAGGTCCTTCATCCATTTTGAGTCTATTTTCGTGTGTGGTGTAAGGAAATCGTCCAATTTCATTTTTCTGCATGTTCTGTCCAATTTTCCCAACACCATTTATTGAAGAGGCTGTCTTTTTTCCATTGGACATTCTTTCCTGCTTTGTCAAAGATTAGTTTACTGTAGAGTTGAGGGTCTATTTCTGGGCTCTCTATTCTGTTCCATTGATCTATGTGTCTGTTTTTGTGCCAGTACCATGCTGTCTTGATGATGACAGCTTTGTAATAGAGCTTGAAGTCCGGAATTGTGATGCCACCAACGTTGGCTTTCTTTTTCAATATCCCTTTGGCTATTCGAGGTCTTTTCTGGTTCCATATAAATTTTAGAATTATTTGTTCCATTTCTTTGAAAAAGATGGATGGTACTTTGATAGGAATTGCATTAAATGTGTAGATTGCTTTAGGTAGCATAGACATTTTCACAATATTTATTCTTCCAATCCAGGAGCATGGAACATTTTTCCATTTCTTTGTGTCTTCCTCAATTTCTTTCATGAGGACTTTATAGTTCTCGGAGTATAGATTCTGTGTCTCTTTGGTTAGGTTTATTCCTAGGTATCTTATGGTTTGGGGTGCAATTGTAAATGGGATGGACTCCTTAATTTCTCTTTCTTCTGTCTTGCTGTTGGTATAGAGAAATGCAACTGATTTCTGTGCATTGATTTTATATCCTGACACTTTACTGAATTCCTGTATAAGTTCTAGCAGTTTTGGAGTGGAGTCTTTTGGGTTTTCCACATATAGTATCATATCATCTGAGAAGAGTGATAATTTGACTTCTTCTTTGCCGATTTGGATGCCTTTAATTTCCTTTTGTTGTCTGAT